>NW_028321036.1:40000-87131 GCF_062004578.1 Staurois parvus
AAGCGGTCAGGCATGTCTGGTCTTCTCTATGGGCCAGATGCACACTTTGGATTGAATCTACTGACCTGATTTGGTGTGAAAGACCGGACATGAGATAGAAGAGGGTCTCGAAGGTCAGGACATGTCTGGAGGACAGACAGCAGCTGAGGAGGTGGAAGCTGTAGCAGGACACTGAATGACTGCGGTTTGGTTCTTTGGCAGCATTTAATAAAACCCTCCCAGACTTTGGGGTATTTCCAGACCTGGAGGAAGAGCACAGCATGAAAAAAACGCAGTCCTACCCACATACCTGCAGCTTAGAATTGGCCAAGATGTGGCCCACCTAACCCCAAATAATGGGATTCTAGACTTGTTGTACATTTCTTCTTGGAACCTATTAAGGGACATGGGGTTCAGAAGGAATTCTGAGAGGCTATGTGGGTTATACTGCCACCTACAGAGGAACTGGATGCTGGCGGCAGCAAAAATGTCAGCCAGTATAGCCCCACCCACTCCCAGCATTTTTCAAGTGGAATTTAACCCCAAAACATTATATATTGCAGCTTACCAATCCTTAGAGGTGGAGCCACATTACTTTTCTTTTTTAGACTTTTTTTTTCACCTGGTGATCCTGCCAGCAACACAGGAATTGATTCTTAGACCAGGGGACACCCCAAATAATAATGCAAAGGCTGGCCAATAAAATAGACAAAAGCTGCAGCAATGGGCCCACAGAAAGAACAAGAAGGATCAGCAAACACGAACAGACCGCTGACAGCAGAAGCAGCGGAAATCAGCAGAGGCTCAAACAGCCAACCGGAAAATGTGAACAGAGGATGAGGGGATGGCCCCAAGACATGTGAGAACACAGAAGCTGGCCCATGAACCCCAACATCTCCGGGAGAATGGGCTCAGGGAGGGACTTGTTACTGAAGGGCAAAACTACCCGACCGGGTGAAGGAATAGGGAGGAACCCCACAGAGGACCACCCTGTGAGCAGGAAATAGAGGGAGTAACCCCATAGAGGACCACCCTGTGAGGAGGAAATAGAATAGAGAGGAGCCCCATAGAGGACCACCCTGTGAGGAGGAAAAAGAAGAGGGAGTAACCCCATAGAGGACCACCCTGTGAGCAGGAAATATAATAGAGAGGAGCCCCATAGAGGGACCACCCTGTGAGGAGGAAAAAGAAAAGAAGAGGGAGTAACCCCATAGTGGACCACCCTGTGAGGAGGAAATAGAATAGAGAGGAGCCCCATAGAGGACCACCCTGTGAGCAGGAAATAGAGGGAGTAACCCCATAGAGGACCACCCTGTGAGGAGGAAATAGAATAGAGAGGAGCCCCATAGAGGACCACCCTGTGAGGAGGAAATAGAATAGAGAGGAGCCCCATAGAGGACCACCCTGTGAGGAGGAAATAGAATAGAGAGGAGCCCCATAGAGGACCACCCTGTGAGGAGGAAATGGAGGGAGTAACCCCACAGAAGACCACCCTGTGAGGAGGAAATAGAATAGAGAGGAACCCCATAGAGGACCACCCTGTGAGGAGGAAAAAGAAGAGGGAGTAACCCCATAGTGGACCACCCTGTGAGGAGGAAATAGAATAGAGAGGAGCCCCATAGAGGACCACCCTGTGAGGAGGAAAAAGAAGAGGGAGTAACCCCATAGTGGACCACCCTGTGAGGAGGAAATAGAATAGAGAGGAACCCCATAGAGGGACCACCCTGTGAGCAGGAAATGGAGGGAGTAACCCCACAGAAGACCACCCTGTGAGGAGGAAATAGAATAGAGAGGAACCCCATAGAGGACCACCCTGTGAGGAGGAAAAAGAAGAGGGAGTAACCCCATAGTGGACCACCCTGTGAGGAGGAAATAGAATAGAGAGGAGCCCCATAGAGGACCACCCTGTGAGGAGGAAAAAGAAGAGGGAGTAACCCCATAGTGGACCACCCTGTGAGGAGGAAATAGAATAGAGAGGAACCCCATAGAGGGACCACCCTCTGAGCAGGAAATGGAGGGTGTAACCCCATAATGGACCACCCTGTGAGGAGGAAAAAGAAGAGGGAGTAACCCCATAGAAGACCACCCTGTGAGGAGGAAATAGAATAGAGAGGAACCCCATAGAGGGACCACCCTGTGAGGAGGAAATAGAATAGAGAGGAGCCCCATAGAGGGACCACCCTGTGAGCAGGAAATGTAGGGAGTAACCCCATAGTGGACCACCCTGTGAGGAGGAAATAGAATAGAGAGGAGCCCCATAGAGGGACCACCCTGTGAGGAGGAAAAAGAAGAGGGAGTAACCCCATAGAAGACCACCCTGTGAGGAGGAAATAGAATAGAGAGGAGCCCCATAGAGGGACCACCCTGTGAGCAGGAAATAGAGGGAGTAACCCCATAGTGGACCACCCTGTGAGGAGGAAATAGAATAGAGAGGAACCCCATAGAGGACCACCCTGTGAAGAGGAAATAGAATAGAGAGGAGCCCCATAGAGGACCACCCTGTGAGGAGGAAATAGAATAGAGAGGAGCCCCATAGAGGGACCACCCTGTGAGCAGGAAATGGAGGGAGTAACCCCATAGAAGACCACCCTGTGAGGAGGAAATAGAATAGAGAGGAACCCCATAGAGGACCACCCTGTGAAGAGGAAATAGAATAGAGAGGAGCCCCATAGAGGACCACCCTGTGAGGAGGAAATAGAATAGAGAGGAGCCCCATAGAGGGACCACCCTCTGAGCAGGAAATGGAGGGAGTAACCCCATAGAAGACCACCCTGTGAGGAGGAAAAAGAATAGAGAGGAACCCCATAGAGGACCACCCTGTGAGGAGGAAATAGAATAGAGAGGAGCCCCATAGAGGGACCACCCTGTGAGGAGGAAATAGAAGAGGGAGGAACCCCATAGAGGGACCACCCTATGAGGAGGAAATAGAAGAGGGAGGAACCCCATAGAGGGACCGCCCTGTGAGGAAATAGAATAGAGAGGAGCCCCATAGAGGACCACCCTGTGAGGAAATAGAATAGAGAGGAGCCCCATAGAGGACCACCCTGTGAGGAGGAAATAGAATAGAGAGGAGCCCCATAGAGGACCACCCTGTGAGGAGGAAATAGAATAGAGAGGAGCCCCATAGAGGACCACCCTGTGAGGAAATAGAATAGAGAGGAGCCCCATAGAGGACCACCCTGTGAGGAGGAAATAGAATAGAGAGGAACCCCATAGTGGGACCACCCTCTGAGCAGGAAATGGAGGGAATAACCCCATAGTGGACCACCCTGTGAGGAGGAAATAGAATAGAGAGGAGCCCCATAGAGGACCACCCTGTGAGGAGGAAATAGAATAGAGAGGAGCTCCATAGAGGGACCACCCTGTGAGCAGGAAATGGAGGGAGGAACACCATAGAAGACCACCCTGTGAGCAGGAAATTGAGGGAGGAACCCCATAGAGGACCACCCTGTGAGGAGGAAAAAGAAGAGGGAGGAACTCCATAGAGGGACCAACCTGTGAGGAGGAAATAGAAGAGGGAGGAACCCCATAGAGGACCACCCTGTGAGGAGGAAATAGAATAGAGAGGAACCCCATAGAGGGACCACCCTATGAGGAGGAAATAGAAGAGGGAAGCACCTAATAGAGGGACCACCCTGTGAGGAGGAAAAAGAAGAGGGAGGCACCCCATAGAGGGACCGACCTGTGAGGAGGAAATAGAAGAGGGAGGCACCCCATAGAGGACCGCCCTGTGAGGAGGAAATAGAAGAGGGAGGCACCCCATAGAGGGACCACCCTATGAGGAGGAAATAGAAGAGGGAGGAACCCCATAGAGGGACCGCCCTGTGAGGAGGAAATAGAAGAGGGAGGAACCCCATAGAGGGACCGCCCTGTGAGGAAATAGAATAGAGAGGAGCCCCATAGAGGACCACCCTGTGAGGAAATAGAATAGAGAGGAGCCCCATAGAGGACCACCCTGTGAGGAGGAAATAGAATAGAGAGGAGCCCCATAGAGGACCACCCTGTGAGGAGGAAATAGAATAGAGAGGAGCCCCATAGAGGACCACCCTGTGAGGAAATAGAATAGAGAGGAGCCCCATAGAGGACCACCCTGTGAGGAGGAAATAGAATAGAGAGGAACCCCATAGAGGGACCACCCTCTGAGCAGGAAATGGAGGGAATAACCCCATAGTGGACCACCCTGTGAGGAGGAAATAGAATAGAGAGGAGCCCCATAGAGGACCACCCTGTGAGGAGGAAATAGAATAGAGAGGAGCTCCATAGAGGGACCACCCTGTGAGCAGGAAATGGAGGGAGGAACACCATAGAAGACCACCCTGTGAGCAGGAAATTGAGGGAGGAACCCCATAGAGGACCACCCTGTGAGGAGGAAAAAGAAGAGGGAGGAACTCCATAGAGGGACCAACCTGTGAGGAGGAAATAGAAGAGGGAGGAACCCCATAGAGGACCACCCTGTGAGGAGGAAATAGAATAGAGAGGAACCCCATAGAGGGACCACCCTGTGAAGAGGAAATAGAATAGAGAGGAGTCCCATAGAGGACCACCCTGTGAGGAGGAAATAGAATAGAGAGGAACCCCATAGAGGGACCGCCCTGTGAGGAGGAAATAGAAGAGGGAGGAACCCCATAGAGGGACCACCCTATGAGGAGGAAATAGAAGAGGGAAGCACCTAATAGAGGGACCACCCTGTGAGGAGGAAATAGAATAGAGAGGAGCCCCATAGAGGACCACCCTGTGAGGAAATAGAATAGAGAGGAGCCCCATAGAGGACCACCCTGTGAGGAGGAAATAGAATAGAGAGGAACCCCATAGAGGGACCACCCTCTGAGCAGGAAATGGAGGGAATAACCCCATAGTGGACCACCCTGTGAGGAGGAAATAGAATAGAGAGGAGCCCCATAGAGGACCACCCTGTGAGGAGGAAATAGAATAGAGAGGAGCTCCATAGAGGGACCACCCTGTGAGCAGGAAATGGAGGGAGGAACACCATAGAAGACCACCCTGTGAGCAGGAAATTGAGGGAGGAACCCCATAGAGGACCACCCTGTGAGGAGGAAAAAGAAGAGGGAGGAACTCCATAGAGGGACCAACCTGTGAGGAGGAAATAGAAGAGGGAGGAACCCCATAGAGGACCACCCTGTGAGGAGGAAATAGAATAGAGAGGAACCCCATAGAGGGACCACCCTGTGAAGAGGAAATAGAATAGAGAGGAGTCCCATAGAGGACCACCCTGTGAGGAGGAAATAGAATAGAGAGGAACCCCATAGAGGGACCGCCCTGTGAGGAGGAAATAGAAGAGGGAAGCACCTAATAGAGGGACCACCCTGTGAGGAGGAAAAAGAAGAGGGAGGCACCCCATAGAGGGACCGACCTGTGAGGAGGAAATAGAAGAGGGAGGCACCCCATAGAGGACCGCCCTGTGAGGAGGAAATAGAAGAGGGAGGCACCCCATAGAGGGACCACCCTATGAGGAGGAAATAGAAGAGGGAGGAACCCCATAGAGGGACCGCCCTGTGAGGAGGAAATAGAAGAGGGAGGCACCCCATAGAGGGACCGCCCTGTGAGGAGGAAAAAGAAGAGGGAGGAACCCCATAGAGGGACCGCCCTGTGAGGAGGAAATAGAAGAGGGAGGCACCGCCCTGTGAGGAGGAAATAGAAGAGGGAGGCACCTAATAGAGGGACCACCCTGTGGGGAGGAAATAGAAGAGGGAGGAACCCCATAGAGGACCGCCCTGTGAGGAGGAAATAGAAGAGGGAGGCACCCCATAGACGGACCACCCTGTGAGGAGGAAATAGAAGAGGGAGGCACCCCATAGAGGGACCACCCTATGAGGAGGAAATAGAAGAGGGAGGCACCTAATAGAGGGACCACCCTGTGAGGAGGAAAAAGAAGAGGGAGGAACCCCATAGAGGGACCGCCCTGTGAGGAGGAAATAGAAGAGGGAGGCACCCCATAGAGGGACCAACCTGTGAGGAGGAAAAAGAAGAGGGAGGAACCCCATAGAGGGACCGCCCTGTGAGGAGGAAATAGAAGAGGGAGGCACCGCCCTGTGAGGAGGAAATAGAAGAGGGAGGCACCTAATAGAGGGACCACCCTGTGGGGAGGAAGTAGAAGAGGGAGGCACCTAATAGAGGGACCACCCTGTGAGGAGGAAAAAGAAGAGGGAGGAACCCCATAGAAGACCACCCTGTGAGGAGGAAATAGAATAGAGAGGAGCCCCATAGAGGACCACCCTGTGAGGAGGAAATAGAATAGAGAGGAGCTCCATAGTGGGACCACCCTGTGAGCAGGAAATGGAGGGAGTAACCCCATAGTGGACCACCCTGTGAGGAGGAAAAAGAAGAGGGAGAAACCCCATAGAAGACCACCCTGTGAGGAGGAAATAGAACAGAGAGGAGCCCCATAGAGGACCACCCTGTGAGGAGGAAATAGAATAGAGAGGAGCTCCATAGAGGGACCACCCTGTGAGCAGGAAATGGAGGGAGGGACACCATAGAAGACCACCCTGTGAGGAGGAAAAAGAAGAGGGAGGAACTCCATAGAGGGACCAACCTGTGAGGAGGAAATAGAAGAGGGAGGAACCCCATAGAGGACCACCCTGTGAGGAGGAAATAGAATAGAGAGGAGCCCCATAGAGGACCACCCTGTGAGGAGGAAATAGAATAGAGAGGAACCCCATAGAGGGACCGCCCTGTGAGGAGGAAATAGAAGAGGGAGGAACCCCATAGAGGGACCACCCTATGAGGAGGAAATAGAAGAGTGAGGAACCCCATAGAGGGACCACCCTATGAGGAGGAAATAGAAGAGGGAGGCACCTAATAGAGGGACCACCCTGTGAGGAGGAAAAAGAAGAGGGAGGCACCCCATAGAGGGACCGACCTGTGAGGAGGAAATAGAAGAGGGAGGCACCCCATAGAGGGACCGCCCTGTGAGGAGGAAATAGAAGAGGGAGGCACCCCATAGAGGGACCGCCCTGTGAGGAGGAAAAAGAAGAGGGAGGAACCCCATAGAGGGACCACCCTATGAGCAAGAAATAGAAGAGGGAGGCACCGCCCTGTGAGGAGGAAATAGAAGAGGGAGGTACCTAATAGAGGGACCACCCTGTGGGGAGGAAATAGAAGAGGGAGGAACCCCATAGAGGACCGCCCTGTGAGGAGGAAATAGAAGAGGGAGGCACCCCATAGAGGGACCACCCTGTGAGGAGGAAATAGAAGAGGGAGGCACCCCATAGAGGGACCGCCCTGTGAGGAGGAAATAGAAGAGGGAGGCACCTAATAGAGGGACCACCCTGTGAGGAGGAAAAAGAAGAGGGAGGAACCCCATAGAGGGACCGCCCTGTGAGGAGGAAATAGAAGAGGGAGGCACCCCATAGAGGGACCACCCTATGAGGAAGAAATAGAAGAGGGAGGCACCGCCCTGTGAGGAGGAAATAGAGGAGGGAGGCACCTAATAGAGGGACCACCCTGTGGGGAGGAAATAGAAGAGGGAGGAACCCCATAGAGGACCGCCCTGTGAGGAGGAAATAGAAGAGGGAGGCACCCCATAGAGGGACCACCCTATGAGGAGGAAATAGAAGAGGGAGGCACCTAATAGAGGGACCACCCTGTGAGGAGGAAAAAGAAGAGGGAGGAACCCCATAGAGGGACCGCCCTGTGAGGAGGAAATAGAAGAGGGAGGCACCCCATAGAGGGACCACCCTATGAGGAAGAAATAGAAGAGGGAGGCACCGCCCTGTGAGGAGGAAATAGAGGAGGGAGGCACCTAATAGAGGGACCACCCTGTGGGGAGGAAATAGAAGAGGGAGGAACCCCATAGAGGACCGCCCTGTGAGGAGGAAATAGAAGAGGGAGGCACCCCATAGAGGGACCACCCTATGAGGAGGAAATAGAAGAGGGAGGCACCTAATAGAGGGACCACCCTGTGAGGAGGAAAAAGAAGAGGGAGGAACCCCATAGAGGGACCGCCCTGTGAGGAGGAAATAGAAGAGGGAGGCACCCCATAGAGGGACCGCCCTGTGAGGAGGAAATAGAAGAGGGAGGCACCTAATAGAGGGACCACCCTGTGAGGAGGAAAAAGAAGAGGGAGGAACCCCATAGAGGGACCGCCCTGTGAGGAGGAAATAGAAGAGGGAGGCACCCCATAGAGGGACCGCCCTGTGAGGAGGAAATAGAAGAGGGAGGAACCCCATAGAGGGACCACCCTGTGAGGAGGAAAAAGAAGTAGAGTCAGAAAAGCTTTGTACATACGTCTCCTTACAGCCCTGGTTCACACGGAATAGGACTTTGGAATTGTGGGACTTCACCTGAAATCGCATCATTTCAAAGTCGCATGTCAGAGCAACTTGTATAGCAATGAAAGGAGCACCAGAAATCGGCAAGTAGTGCAGGAACAAATCAAAGTCGGCAAGTAGTGCAGGAACAATTCCGTCATATTGGCAACACATCACTAGACAAACCAACCTGCTTGTAGATGAGACGAGTCAAGATGTTCATGATGAAGCCACCAAGCCGAGGATACATGCCGAGAGCCTGGATGACCGTCCTCATGAGCAGCATGGGCAGGGGCGTGGTGTCCATCAGTTGCTGGAGAACAACAGCCAACACCTCGGAGGTGTAGACGGAGCGGGCAGCAAAACACAGATTGGTGGCTGGAAGAGGACAGAAACCTCCATCAATGTGAAAGAAGAAGAAGGAGGAGAGCAAGTCAAAGATTCCAGAGCTTACCCTTAATGACAGACTTCATGTCACATTTACTGGAGTCAATATTATGGAGAGCCACAAGGAGATCTCCGGGGGTGAGAGGAGACATGGAGGACGTCACATCACCTGAGGATGAAAAAGACACATAATGAGCCAATCATACCAGGCCAGGGCCTACTCTACGGAGGCCGATGCCGAGCCTGCTGACATACGGAGGCCGACGCCGAGCCACGGCCTGCTGACATACGGAGGCCGACGCCGAGCCACGGCCTGCTGACATACGGAGGCCGACGCCGAGCCAGGGCCTGCTGACATACGGAGGCCGACGCCGAGCCAGGGCCTGCTGACATACGGAGGCCGACGCCGAGCCAGGGCCTGCTGACATACGGAGGCCGACGCCGAGCCACGGCCTGCTGACGTACGGAGGCCGACGCCGAGCCACGGCCTGCTGACATACGGAGGCCGACGCCGAGCCACGGCCTGCTGACATACGGAGGCCGACGCCGAGCCACGGCCTGCTGACATACGGAGGCCGACGCCGAGCCACGGCCTGCTGACATACGGAGGCCGACGCCGAGCCACGGCCTGCTGACATACGGAGGCCGACGCCGAGCCACGGCCTGCTGACATACGGAGGCCGACGCCGAGCCACGGCCTGCTGACATACGGAGGCCGACGCCGAGCCACGGCCTGCTGACATACGGAGGCCGACGCCGAGCCACGGCCTGCTGACATACGGAGGCCGACGCCGAGCCACGGCCTGCTGACATACGGAGGCCGACGCCGAGCCACGGCCTGCTGACATACGGAGGCCGACGCCGAGCCACGGCCTGCTGACATACGGAGGCCGACGCCGAGCCAATACCAAATATATGAATGGTACTATGGTGTATCTGACACCAGGCCACTCCAAACTATAGGAGCTGTGATATGGGACCACCACAGACTATAAAAGGTAAATAATAGGGAAGTCCTGAACATGTCATCGCTGTAGAGCCACAATGGACTACAAGGGCTGACGTGAGCACAGACTACATTGGCACATTTAGCACTCCGTTCGCCTCTTACCATGCTGGGTGCCCAGGAGGCGGTTAAATACTTCCTTCACAACTATTGGATTCAGTTTGATGAGTTTCGGCAAAGCCTGGATTACCTCTTTCTAGAAAAAGAAGAAATGTATAAACAGACTGTCCCTGTGACACAAAGATCATAAAAATTACAAAATGCCAAATACGACCTCAGGAGAAACAAAGGTGTGAATGGGCAGCACAGAGGATTAGTGGTTGGATCTTCTACCTGGTAGCACCGGGGGCATCAGGCCCAACCACACTACCTGCATGGAGTTTGCATGTTTTACCTGTGTGGGTTTCCTCCCGGTACTCCAGTTTCCTCCCCCCCACCCCCTTCCAGAGGAACTCAACACCTCCACATACCTACTATAGGAAGCCAGTACCCCTATGAACCCTACCAGAGGTATCCATTACCCACTACCAGAGGAACACAAACACCCCCAAGTACCCTACCAGAGGAACCCAAACACCCCCAAGTACCCTACCAGAGGAACCCAAACACCCCCAAGTACCCTACCACAGGAACTTGACACCCCCAAGTACCCTACCATAGGAAACCAAACACCCCCAAGTACCCTACCACAGGAACTTGACACCCCCAAGTACCCTACCATAGGAAACCAAACACCCCCAAGTACCCTACCACAGGAACTTGACACCCCTACACCCATCACTATTTCTCATCCATTTAAAAGAAAGAGGGCCTATGTGCATATGAAAGAGGTTAGATGGAGAAGAGCTATCAGTGTCTTTATCTCTCTAGAATGTAGAGAACCAGCAAACTCCATGTTCCAGAACAACCAACAAGGCGGCATTCCAGACGCACAGCCTACCTTATCCAGACCGTTCAGCACTGGGATCAGGAAACGGACATCTGGGAGACGCTTCTGATAGAGGTCGCGTACGCGTTTCACTAGTTCAGGAGATGGCGGCACTAGTTTAAAAGGTAAAAAAAATATATATTCACTCCCATCTGATATCAATACAATGGCCAAGGAATGGACGGTTCTAATTGAAGCTGGCCATACAAAGATGGAAATGTGTTCATCGGTCAGTGTGTGTGCCACCCGCTCAACAGAAGCCCAACGTTTCACTACTTCACCTTTGGAGCAATGCTTCCCTCTTACACACACGCACACACGCACACACGCACGCACACACGCATGCACACACGCATTAAATTCTAAAAAAAATAACCAAAAAATTTAATTTTATTGCTTACAGAATCCTAAATGTTAGATACAAGATAGAGGAGGTAGAATAGATACCAAAAGTGCGTGAGGAAACGTCTTCCCGTTGCGGGGAGGGGCAGGAAACGTCTTCCCGTTGCGGGGAGGGGCAGGAAACGTCTTCCCGTTGCGGGGAGGGGCAGGAAACGTCTTCCCGTTGCGGGGAGGGGCAGGAAACGTCTTCCCGTTGCGGGGAGGGGCAGGAAACGTCTTCCCGTTGCGGGGAGGGGCAGGAAACGTCTTCCCGTTGCGGGGAGGGGCAGGAAACGTCTTCCCGTTGCGGGGAGGGGCAGGAAACGTCTTCCCGTTGCGGGGAGGGGCAGGAAACGTCTTCCCGTTGCGGGGAGGGGCAGGAAACGTCTTCCCGTTGCGGGGAGGGGCAGGAAACGTCTTCCCGTTGCGGGGAGGGGCAGGAAACGTCTTCCCGTTGCGGGGAGGGGCAGGAAACGTCTTCCCGTTGCGGGGAGGGGCAGGAAACGTCTTCCCGTTGCGGGGAGGGGCAGGAAACGTCTTCCCGTTGCGGGGAGGGGCAGGAAACGTCTTCCCGTTGCGGGGAGGGGCAGGAAACGTCTTCCCGTTGGGCCAATAACGTGTGGCACCATCGCTGTCTACATACATATGGCCACCCTGCGTGCGCTACTGGAGATCACACAAAGCAATGTCACTCCAAGCCGTGGGTATGTCCTCCTCTGGGGTCCCGAAATGTGCCCGGGAGCTCGTCCTGCGCCATACCACACAAGTACTGATGACATCAAACCAGATCGTTTATTCAATCAAGTTGGATCCACAGTCCCTACCCAACCCCCACTGACGCATTTCATCCCCTATTGGGCTTAGTTGTAGTTTGTTTCAGCGTTTGCATTGGGGGGGGGTAGTGCAGGGGGACGGTTTTCATTTATTGTTGTTATGTATTTTATTATAATTGTACTTTTTTTATTTACGTTTATTGCAATCACAAAGAGGCCAGCAAGGCTCTATGTGACAGCAATGAGCAGGTGACAGGTCCTCTTTATGGGGCCACAAGGTCTATTGGACCCTCAATGTCTCACCAGCTGACCGAGCGCAGGATTGCACGCACGGTATTCAGGCAGGGATTCCGACAGCTCTGAGCTGGAAGTGCGCAGAGCTCCTCCAGTCCATAGTACCAGAGAGGAGATTGGGGGATGGATCTCTTCCCACTCCACAGCCTGACCTGTTGTGGTCCTGGGCTCCAAGGAGGAGTGGGAGAGCCTGGGCACCACCAGCAATGGGGGGCACCACCAGCAATGGGGGGCAGCACTCACCGGTCGGGTGGCTCCACAGCTGACCAATTCACATGTAGCTGGAAGTCCAGAGCCGGCCGATAAAAAAAAAATCAAACTGCCAATTCCGCATCCATGAACTGGACGGTTCAGCATTTTCCATTGATCACAACTCAAATCCAGTGAATGGAGAATTCCTCCATTCACTTCCACGATGTGACGGACAGCGTATGGCCACCTTCATTAGAACAGATCTTCCTCCATCCAATGGAGGACAGAGAACAGGCAGCACTGAGATCATCTCTCGGAATCACCTTTATCGGTCAGGATGTGCAGGCAGCGGGTGACCAGAGTCTCGGCACCTTTGGGGCAATTCTCCACCAATAGAAGCAGCTCAGGAGAGTTCATTCCCATTCCCCGAATCTGCAAAGACAGGATTGGACATATAATTCCTTCATATTCATCCAAAATATTACTCTACCAAGCCCCTCCCCTCACCCAGAATCCATTGCTTTGAAGAGACCCTGTCCCCAAATTGGAAAACTACAGATAAAAGCAGAGATTGCAAGTATTGTAAATTCTTTCTTGGATTTTGCTGACTTTGTGCCTTCCAATTAGTAAGTTGACTACTTTAGGAAGTCATTTCCCCAGAACCGCCCCTCCCGCCTTACACATCATAGCTCTTTTCTTCTGGGTTTCCTACTACTATCTGTACCGGCCCAGCTCCTCTGCCCCTCCCCTCATGTATTTCATGTAGAAGCCACGGGGAGAAGAGATGGGGAATAGTACAGAGTGTCCATTGTCTGCTGGGATTGCTGACATCACATCCAAGATGGCGGTGCCCAGCATCAGTCTCAGGGCAGTTGGATGTCTACACAATGGAGGCTTGTCCAGGTAAACACCATGAATACATTAAACACACAGATTGTATCAGAGGATTGTAGGTGAGTGTCTAACAGAAGGGTCCCTAACAGCACTGGAGCTCCCTCTGGGCACAGCCCCGCCTTTACCGGTGTTTCGATGACCCTCAGCACCGTCCTCTTGATGTCTGCTGTGGCCTCAGTGTAGACAGAGGCCAATTCATGGATCAGCTTGTGGTTATGGGGGAGCAGAGCCAGATAGAGATATAAACAGTGCTTCACGGTGTCTTCAGTCCAGGGGGCCGCCACCTCTGAGAGGACAGACATGTCAGGCATAAGACTCCAGAACATTCTACAGGACTGAACTAGGCAGACAACAAAGTACCCCACCTGTGTCCTTATCTGCCCCAAACAGCACTGATGGGGGATTGGGGTGAGCCAGAAGCTGCAGGTAATTCAGGGCAAACTTCTCAATGTACTGATGAAGAGCCTCCTTCTCATACATCCTCTTAATAAGGTTCAGAGCCTGCTGACGGACCTGAGAAGACAAGGAATGGACAGTGACTACAGGAGGCTGAAAGAACCGGACTGGTCCACTTAGCACCCACCTACCTTGTCCTTCTCGTGGGAGCTCAGGTCCAGAAGAAGATGCAGGTACTGGAACTGCCGGGCAGGCCGAGTCAGAATTAGATCGCGCAATGTTGACATCCCCAGATAAGTCCGGCCCTGTGAGGTGACAACCCAAGACTCAATTCCATGACAGCAGTCACATGACATCACCATCTACCATCCATAGTGACTGAGCCAACCGCCATCACACAACACCCCTTCAGCCCTCCTCACCCAATGAGCTCGCCAATTCTAGGGAAGGGTCTTCCTTCCAGACAGAGGTACTCCTAATACCGGATCGGGGGGGGGCGGACAATAAATGGGCCACACAGGAGTGTCCTTACCTCGTCCTCACAGTATTTCCGGATGACTTCCAGAGCAGAATCTGTCAGCAGGGGAGCCTCCAGGACAACCTTCGTGAAGACTCTACAGGAAAGAATCCAAGTCAGAGGAAGGAACTATGTAATGGCCAAAAAGATCACCAACAACCTTCCGAACCACCCCCTCCCCTACCGCCACCCTTCCCCCCAATAATCCCCAACACCCCCATCATCATCACCACCAACAACCCTCAGAACCACCCCACCCCCTACCACCACCATTCCCCCCCCCCCCCATCATCATCACCACCACCAACAACCCTCAGAACCCCCCCCCCCCCAATAATCACCAACACCCCCACCATAACCATCATCACCACCAAGAACCCTCAAAACCTCCCCACCCCCTACCACCACCATCCCCCCCCCCCCAATAACCCCATCATCATCACCACCAACAACCCTCCGAACCACCCCATCCCCTACCACCCCCCCGTAATAATCACCCCAACACCCCCATCATAATCATCATCACCACCAACAACCCTCAAAACCACCCCACCCCCTACCGCCACCATTCCCCCCCCAATAATACCCAACACCCCCATCATCACCACCACCACCAACAACCCTCAGAATCACCCCATCCCCTACCATCCCCCCTGTAAAAATCACCAACACCCCCATCATCATCACCAACAACCCTCAAACCCCCCCCCCCACACCACCACTCCCCCCCCCCCCCCCCCCAATAATCCCCAACACCCCCATCATCATAATCATCACCTGCAACAACCCTCAGAACTACCCCTCCTCCTCCATCATCATAGCCATCATCACCACCAACAACCCTCAGACAACCACCACCCCCCCCCCCCCTTCCCCCAATAACCACCAACAACCCATCATCATAATCATCATCCTCACCACCAACAACCCTCAGAACCACCCCACCCCCTACCATCACCACCATCCCCCCCCCCTAATAATCACCAACACCCCCATCATCATCACCACCAACAACCCTCAGAACCACCCCACCCCCTACCATCACCACCATCCCCCCCCCTAATAATCACCAACACCCCCATCATCATCACCACCAACAACCCTCAGAACCGCCCCCACCACAACCACCACCACCACTCCCCCCCCAATAATCACCAACAATCATCTCCACCAACAACCCTCAGAACCACCCCCCCTCCTAATAATCACCAACACCCCCATCATCATCACCACCAACAACCCTCAGAACCACCCCCACCACAACCACCACTCCCCCCCCAATAATCACCAACAATCATCACCAACAACCCTCAGAACCCCCCCTAATAATCACCAACACCCCCATCATCACCACCAACAACCCTCAAAACCACCCCACCCCCCTACCACCACTATCCCCCCCCCAATAAACCCCCGACACCCCCATCATCCCCACCAACCACCCTCAGAACAGAAACACCCACCACCACCACCATCCCCCCCCCCATCATCATAATCATCATCACCACCACCAACCCTCAGAACCACCCAAATAATCACCATCACCACCTTCCCCCCCCCCCCCAAATAATACCCAACACCCCCATCATCCCCCCCTCACCAACCTCATTATCAAACCCCCCTCCTCCCCCCATCATCAATCATCACCACACCCATCATCCACCCCCCCAACATCACCATCACATCCCCCCCCTCCATCATAATCATCACCACCAACAACCCTCAAAACCACCCCACCCCCTACCATCCCCCCAAAAAAAATCATCAACAATCGTCACCAACAACCCTCAAAACCACCCCACTTCCCGTGAGACGGCTGGTGAATAGACGTGCACATGTGCACAGAAATGCACGATCACGCACGGTGAAGATTGGCGCCAGACGGACTATTTAAGAGGTGCCTCTGCCTGTGCTGAGTGCTGATTGGTCTTCAGCTGTTCCCCGTGTCCTGCTTGTTCCTGTGTGATTTCTTGTTGCTGACCCGGCTTGTTCCTGACCTGATTATGATTACTCTCCTGCTTGATACTGGTTCCTGACTTTGGCTTGTTTATGATGTGGTACCTCGCTGTCCGCCCGTTGATGACCCTGGCTATACCTTTGACATTGCTCCTGTCTCCCATCCCTGCTTCCTTCCTTGCTATGGCGGCCCACCATACCAACTCTGCATATTACTGCGGTGCCTGAATCGGAGGTTCATCAGTCTTCCAAAGTCTCCAACTGCAAGAGCTGCAAGCAACATCTGCTGGCGCTCTTGTCCCCCTGGTCCCTAGACTCCCTCTGTTCTACTTCCAGTGGGGTCAGGGCTAGTGACACAAGTGAGGCCGACCTCGTCATTTCAGTCTCCAATCAGGTACGTGACAGTACCAGTCAGCCAGTGATGGAGTCTGAAAGGGAGGCCTCTGCAATTGGGGACATCTGTCAATCAATCTCTGCCTTGTCTTACTTGGTGCAGAGTTTGCAAAGAAACCTTGAGCCCATGGAAAACCAACTACCAACCAAGTCAGATGTCTCACCAGCCATGGGTCCTCCTGCAGTCTCAGACAAAACTACCCAGACAGAGCTCAGCATGATTCATGGAACGTCTCCACCAGAACCTCGGGTGCCAGTACCTGAGTCAGATATCTCACCAGCCATTAGTCCTTCTGCAGTCTCAGACAAAACTACCCAGAGCTCAGCATGATTCATGGAACGTCTCCACCAGAACCTCGGGTGCCAGTACCTGAGTCAGATATCTCACCAGCCATGGATCCTTCTGCAGTCTCAGACAAAACTACCCAGACAGAGCTCAGCATGATTCATGGAACGTCTCCACCAGAACCTCGGGTGCCAGTACCTGAGTCAGATATCTCACCAGCCATGGGTCCTTCTGCAGTCTCAGACAAAACTACCCAGACAGAGCTCAGCATGATTCATGGAACGTCTCCACCAGAACCTCGGGTGCCAGTACCTGAGTCAGATATCTCACCAGCCATGGGTCCTTCTGCAGTCTCAGACAAAACTACCCAGAGCTCAGCATGATTCATGGAACGTCTCCACCAGAACCTCGGGTGCCAGTACCTGAGTCAGATATCTCACCAGCCATGGGTCCTTCTGCAGTCTCAGACAAAACTACCCAGAGCTCAGCATGATTCATGGAACGTCTCCACCAGAACCTCGGGTGCCAGTACCCGAGTCAGATATCTCACCAGCCATGGGTCCTTCTGCAGTCTCAGACAAAACTACCCAGACAGAGCTCAGCATGATTCATGGAACGTCTCCACCAGAACCTCGGGTGCCAGTACCTGAGTATTTCACGGGAGACCGCAGGAAGTTCCGAACCTTTCGCAATTCCTGTGAGCTATACTTTTCTCTGCTCCCAAGAACCTTTGCATCACAAGGCACCAGAGTGATATTCATTATTTCACTCCTTTAGAATGAACCCCAATCCTGGGCACACCACCTTCGTGAGCGACATGACCCAGCTCTGACTTCTACGCACTCGTTCTCCGCGATGTCACAACTTTACTCTGATCCCTTCCGTCATCAGACTGCAGAATCTATGCTTAGCAAGCTACAGCAAGGCCAAAGGCCTATTCGAGGAATATGTCACCGAGTTCCGTATATAGAGTTCCGACACTCAATGGAACGAGTCTGCTCTCCGCCATCAGTTTCACCTTGGTCTCTCTAACATCTTGAGAGATGAGCTTGCCCGAGTTGGGGTACCAACCAGGCTAGAGGACCTGATAAACCTTGCCAATCAAATTGACCGACAGCTCCGGGAAAGGCGGGGTGAAAGAACTAGCAGGTATGTCTTGATTTGCTCTGAAATAGAGACTTCTGTCCCTTCACCCACTGCTGTCGCATCAGACATACTCTCCAGCAAAAGGGGGCTTCGTAATTCTCCTCATAGGAGCTTTTGGAGACCACCTCTATCCTCTACTGAACGTCTTCGATGACAAGACTCCAACCTCTGCCTCTACTGTGGTGATGCAGGTCACTATGTACTGACATTTCCAGTGAGACCTCCTAAGCCCTCTCCTAGCTGGTTCCATATGATGCACACACAAGGAACGAGTCAAACACACCTCCCCCTTCCTTCTTCACTTGCAACTTGCTGGAAGAACTATTTCTGTTTTAGCAATTATAGACTCTGGTGCCTGTAGATGTTTCATGGATTCTACCTTTGCTCATCAATACAATATCCCTCTGTGTACCAAGAAACAAAGATTTTCGGTCCATCTGGCTGATGGCTCTGGTATCAGTTCTGGCCCAGTGACGCAAGAGACTATGCCAATCTTCTGCCACTAATCCTCAGGACATCAGGAACGTCTACGTCTGGATGTCATAACCTCCCCAATGTTTCCGGTCATCCTTGGCATGCCCTGGCTAAGGGCGCACAACCCATCCATTAACTGGCTCTCCGGGGAAATCCTCTTTTCTTCCAAATACTGTCAGAACCATTGCATTCCGAAGGAACCATGCGCAGTGACTCCTCCTCTTAGCATTCATCCTCATTCAGAGACGATGAAACTTGTCCCTGCTGTCTACCATGATTACTTGGGTGTATTCAACAAAAAGAGTGTCAATGCTCTTCCCCCGCTCCGGCCCTACGATTGTCCTATTTAACTCTTACCCGGTGCTGAGATCCCTTTTGGGCGAATTTACCCTCTCTCCGAATTGGAACTAGAGGTCCTCCGGAATTACAAAGATGAAAGCCTGGAAAAAGGGTTTATTCGGCCCTCTACATCACCAGCGGGAGCTGGCATCTTCTTTGTCGAAAAGAAAGATCATGCTCTTAGACCATGTGTGGACTATCGTGATCTAAATAACAGTTATCCTCTTCCTTGATTCCCGAATTGTTCCAAAGGCTACGAGGGGCATGTGTCTTTTCAAAACTAGATCTGAGAGGTGCATACAATTTAGTCAGAATTCGTGAAGGGGATGAATGGAAGACGGCCTTTCGAACACGCTTTGGGCACTTTGAATACCTGGTGATGTCATTTGGCCTTTGTAATGCCCCAGCAACATTCCAACATTTCATTAATGATATATTCCAGGACTATCTTGATTTATTTATCATTGTCTATTTGGATGACATCCTCGTCTTCTCAAGCTCAATAGAACAACACCGGGACCATGTGAAGAAGATACTGGCTGGATTACACCAACATCACCGCTATGCCAAAGCTGAAAAGTGCGAATTTGAGAAACAGACCATTCAGTTCCTCGGACTTATGATTACTCCCGATGGCATTGCTATGGATCCTCAAAAAGTGACCTCTGTATTAGAGTGGCCCGTTCCAGGAGACAGGAAAGTGGTACAACGCTTTGTGGGATTTCAATAGGAAATTCATTAAGAACCTTTCAGGTATCATTGCACCAGTCACGCAGTTAACCAGGCAACATGTTGCCTTCAAATGGACTCCCGAGGCTCACGCAGCTTTTGAACAACTAAAGACCTTGTTCACCTCTGCTCCTATCCTGAAGCACCCAGATCCTGCCTTAACTTAGTGCTTCTGAAAATGCTGTTGGAGCTATATTGTCGCAACGACAGGGACCCAAGTCCCTCCTTCACCCTGTTGCCTTTCTCTCTAGAAAGTTAAGCTCCCCTGAAAGGAACTAGGACGTGGGGGACAGGGAGCTGTTAGCCATCAAGGTGGCCCTCGAGGAATGGCGCTACTTGCTGGAGGAAGCTTCACACCCTATCCTCATTTTTACAGATCGCAAAAATCTGGAATACTTGAGAACTGCAAAACGCCTAAGGCCACGGCAGGCAAGATGGGCACTTTTCTTCTCCCGCTTTGTGTTTCACTTGACATACCATCCAGGATCAGAGAACGGCAAACCCGATGCACTCTCACGCATGTTTCATGACCCAATAATACCATCCGAACCTGACACGATCCTGCCAGCTAAAAACTTTTTACTCCTGCAAGCAGACCTTGTATCAAAAATAAAGGGAGCGGTTGATGATAATCCACCCCCCTTGGAAATGCATCTTCAGCTAAGGGACGGCCTGTATCTTCACAAAGAGCAGATTTATATACCGGAAAAACTCAGGACTCTCATTCTTAAAAGATGCCATGACCATCCTTTAGCGGGTCACTTCGGGATCCACAAGACCTCAAATTTAGTCTCCCATTCCTTCTGGTGGCCAGACTTAATGAATGATTGTAAAAATTACGTGAGATCTTGCTCAGTATGCCTCCAAAACAAGTCTGATAGAGCCAAGACCTGGGGCCTATTGGAATCCCTTCCAGTACCTGAAAAACCATGGAGTATGATTTCTGTGGACTTTATTGTAGAGCTTCCCCCATCTGAAGGGTTCACCACCATCTTTTTTGTGGTTGATTATCTGTTAAAGATGGTCCATTTCATAGCCCTGAGAGGGACTCCTTCTGCTGCTGAGACTGCTTTCATTAAAGAGATTGTGAGGTTACATGGTATGCCCAGCAATATCGTATCCGATCGGGGAGTGCAGTTCACCTCTAAGTTCTGGAAGGCTCTGTGTGAGGCACTAGAGATCGAACTTTGGTTTTCTTCTGCATATCATCCGCAAACGAATGAGCAAACTGAGAGGACAAACCAGACCCTTGAACAGTATCTATGATGTTTCTCTTCTTACAGGATGACTGGTCGTCTCTCCTTCCATTGGCAGAATTTGCATATAACAATTCCATCCACTCTGCTACCAAACAGTCCCCTTTTTATGCCAACTATGGATACCATCCTTCATTCTTCCCTGAAATGCCAGTGGAACCCGCTGTCCCGGCGGTACAAGAAAGGCTGGATTTCCTCAATAGGAATGGTCAAATGTTACGAGAAAATATTTTGGAGGCTCAGGCAAATAACAAGAGATTTTTTTGGACAGAAAAAGAAGGGGGAATCTGAATCTGAAACCAGGAGATAAGGTCTGGCTATCTACAACAAACTTGAAATTGAGCTGTCCTTCAAAGAAGCTTGGTCCGAGGTACCTGGGACCATTTACAATCAAAAGAAAGATTAATCCTGTAGCTTTTGAATTAATGTTACCAAAGAATATGAAGATCCATCCGGTATTCCATGTCTCTTTATTAAAACCAACAGTTCCAAGTCTATTTCCAGATCTAGGTCCAGAATCTCCTGCTCCACTGCTTGTCGAAGGGAATGAGGAATATGAAGTAGAAGCTTTCCTGGACTGTAGAAAGAGGGTGGTCAGACCCAGTTCCTCATCAAATGGAAAGGCTACGGTGCAGAGGATAATTCTTGGAAACCATCCGCTAATGTCCACGCTTCACGGCTAGTGCAGGCTTACCTTCATCTCCATCCCTAAAAACAAGCTTTAGTAGTAGCCCCCCTAAGGGGGGGGCAATGTAAGGGAATTCCCGTGAGACGGCTGGTGAATAGAAGTGAGCATGCGCACAGAAATGCATGATCATGCACGGCAAAGATTGGCGCCAGACGGACTATTTAAGAGGTGTCTCTGCCTGTGCTGAGTGCTGACTGGTCTTCAGCTGTTCCCTGTTTCCTGCTCGTTCCTGTGCGATTTCCTTGTTGCTGACCCGGCTTGTTTCTGACCTGACTCTGATTACTCTTCTGCTTGATACTGGTTCCTGACTTCGGCTCTACTCCTGACTTTGGCACCTCGCTGTCTGCCCGTTGATGACCCTAGCTATACCTTTGACACTGCTCCTGTCTCCCATCCCTGCTTCCTTCCTTGCTCTGGTGCACACCTGGCGACCCACCATACCAGCTCTGCATATTACTATGGTGCCTGAAGCGGAGGTTCATCAGTCTTCCAGTCCCCAACTGTAAGAGCTGCAAACATCTGCTGGCGCTCTTGTCCCCCTAGTCCAGGGGTAGGCAACCTGCGGCTCTCCAGCTGTTGCAGGACTACAAGTTCCATCATGCCTCTGCAAGTCATAGCTGTAAATGTCAGTTTTGTAATGTTGCAATGCCTCATGGTAAATGTAGTTCCACAACAGCTAGGGAGCCACAGGTTGCCTACCCCTGCCCTAGTCCCTAGGCACCCTTTGTTCTACTTCCAGTGGGGTCAGGGCTAGTGACACAAGTGAGGCCGACCTCGTCATTTCAGTCTCCAATCAGGTACGTGACACCCCCCCCAATAATCACCAACAATCATCATCACCAACCTCATTAACCAACCCCCCCTCCCCCCCATCATCAAAATCATCACCACACCCATCACATCCCCCCTCTCAATCATCATAATCATCATCACCACCAACAACCCTCAAAACCACCCCACCCCCCAATAATCAACAATCATCACCACCACCAACAACCCTCCCCCAACCACCCCACCCCCTACCATCCTCCCCCCCAATAATCACCAACATTCATCATCACCAACACCCCCATCATCACCACACCCATCACATCCCCCCCCCTTAATCATCATATTCATCATCACCACCACCAACAACCCTCAAAACCACCCCACCCCCCAATAATCAACAATCATCACCACCACCAACAACCCTCCCCCAACCACCCCACCCCCTACCATCCTCCCCCCCAATAATCACCAACATTCATCATCACCAACACCCCCATCATCACCACACCCATCACATCCCCCCCCTTAATCATCATATTCATCATCACCACCACCAACAACCCTCAAAACCACCCCACCCCCTACCACCCCCCCCCCAATAATCACCAACATTCATCATCACCAACACCCCCATCATCATCACCAACCTCATTATCAAACCCCCCTCCCCCCCATCATAATCATCACCACACCAATCACCGCCCCATCATCATCACCATCACATCCCCCCCTCCATCATCATAATCACCATCACCACCACCAACCCTCAAAACCACCCCACCCCCTACCATCCCCCCTTCCACCAATAATCACCAACAATCATCATCATCATCACCAACCAGGGATGTATTTACCACAAGGCAAACAAGGCATTTGCCTAGGGCGGCATTTTACAGGGGGGGCAGTACCACCCCCTGGTAGAAGGGACAGAAAAAGGGACACACGCAGCAAGGGGATCAGGTGGGATCTGAGAGAGGCTGCGGGCTGCTTGACGGTGTATGCAGAGCCCGACTCTCCCCAGGAGATGTCTGGAGCTGTCAAGGTGATTGGGGGTGGCCAGTGTAAGGAGGGTGGTGGAAGGCTTTCTCGGTTGGGTGGGGGGGTGGTGTTGGTTGGTGTCAGGCTCTCTCCGCAAAGGGGGGGCGGACGATTTTTGTGTTGCCTAGGGCAGCACAAAACACAGATACTCCACTGCCACCAACCCCATCATCATAATCATCATCACCAACCCTATCAAACCCACCCCCCCTTCATCATACTCATCACGACACCCATCATCCGCCCCCCCCTCCAATCCTCATCACCACTGCCCATCCTCAATCATCCCCACCAACTCCATCATCATCACCCCCACCTCTCCCCATCATCATAATCATCACCACCCCCCATCATCATAATCATCACCATCCCCCATCATCAAAATCATCACCACCCCCTACCATCATCATCCCCCCCCCCCAATCATCACCACCCCCTCAACCAATCATCATCACCACCACCCGACCAATCACCCCCCCCCCCACCTCTCCCATCATAATCACCACCACCACCCCCTACCATCATCACCACCACCAATCCCATTATAATCTCCCCCCCCCCAATCATCACCACCCCCCCCCTCTCAACCAATCATTATCACCAACCCCAACATAAAAATCTACCCCCCCACCAATCATCACCACCACCCTGTACCACCAACACCACCTATCCCCACCGACCAATCATTGTCACCACCACCATAAACCACCCCCCCCCAATCATCATCACCACCACCAACCCCATCATCAAAATCTCCCCCCCCCAATCATCACCACCACCCTGTACCACCACCACCTATCCCCACCGACCAATCATTGTCACCACCAATCATCACCACCACCCTGTACCACCACCACCACCACCTATCCCCACCGACTAATAACTGTCACCACCATCACCACCAACACCACCTATCCCCACCGACCAATCATTGTCACCACCAATCATCACCACCACCACCACCTATCCCCACCGACCAATCATTGTCACCACCACCATAAACCACCCCCCCCAATCATCATCACCACCACCAACCCCATCATCAAAATCTCCCCCCCTCCAATCATCACCACCACCCTGTACCACCACCACCACCACCTATCCCCACCGACTAATAACTGTCACCACCATCACCACCAACACCACCTATCCCCACCGACCAATCATTGTCACCACCAATCATCACCACCACCTATCCCCACCGACCAATCATTGTCACCACCATCACCACCAACACCACCTATCCCCACCGACCAATCATTGTCACCACCAATCATCACCACCAACACCACCTATCCCCACCAACCAATCATTGTCACCACCATCACCACCACCATAAACCCCCCCCCAAACATCATCACCACCACCAACCCCATCATCAAAATCTCCCCCCCCCAATCATCACCACCACCCTGTACCACCACCACCACCTATCCCCACCGACTAATCACTGTCACCACCAATCACCACCAACACCACCTATCCCCACCGACTAATCACTGTCACCACCTATCCCCACCGACTAATCACTGTCACCACCAATCACCACCACCACCCTGTACCACCACCACCACCTATCCCCACCGACTAATAACTGTCACCACCATCACCACCAACACCACCTATCCCCACCGACTAATCACTGTCACCACCAATCACCACCACCACCCTGTACCACCACCACCACCTATCCCCACCGACTAATAACTGTCACCACCATCACCACCAACACCACCTATCCCCACCGACTAATCATTGTCACCACCAATCATCACCACCACCTATCCCCACCGACCAATCATTGTCACCACCATCACCACCAACACCACCTATCCCCACCGACCAATCATTGTCACCACCAATCATCACCACCAACACCACCTATCCCCACCGACCAATCATTGTCACCACCAATCATCACCACCACCCTGTACCACCACCACCACCTATCCCCACCGACTAATAACTGTCACCACCATCACCACCAACACCACCTATCCCCACCGACTAATCATTGTCACCACCATCACCACCAACACCACCTATCCCCACCGACTAATCATTGTCACCACCAATCATCACCACCAACACCACCTATCCCCACCAACCAATCATTGTCACCACCATCACCACCACCATAAACCCCCCCCCCCAAACATCATCACCACCACCAACCCCATCATCAAAATCTCCCCCCCCCAATCATCACCACCACCCTGTACCACCACCACCTATCCCCACCGACTAATCACTGTCACCACCAATCACCACCACCACCCTGTACCACCACCACCACCTATCCCCACCGACTAATAACTGTCACCACCATCACCACCAACACCACCTATCCCCACCGACCAATCATTGTCACCACCATCACCACCAACACCACCTATCCCCACCGACTAATCATTGTCACCACCAATCATCACCACCAACACCACCTATCCCCACCAACCAATCATTGTCACCACCATCACCACCACCATAAACCCCCCCCCCCCAAACATCATCACCACCACCAACCCCATCATCAAAATCTCCCCCCCCCAATCATCACCACCACCCTGTACCACCACCACCACCTATCCCCACCGACTAATCACTGTCACCACCAATCACCACCACCACCCTGTACCACCACCACCACCTATCCCCACCGACTAATAACTGTCACCACCATCACCACCAACACCACCTATCCCCACCGACCAATCATTGTCACCACCAATCATCACCACCACCTATCCCCACCGACTAATCATTGTCACCACCAATCATCACCACCACCTATCCCCACCGACCAATCATTGTCACCACCATCACCACCAACACCACCTATCCCCACCGACCAATCATTGTCACCACCAATCATCACCACCAACACCACCTATCCCCACCAACCAATCATTGTCACCACCATCACCACCACCATAAACCCCCCCCCAAACATCATCACCACCACCAACCCCATCATCAAAATCTCCCCCCCCAATCACCACCACCACCCTGTACCACCACCACCACCTATCCCCACCGACTAATCACTGTCACCACCTATCCCCACCGACTAATCATTGTCACCACCAATCACCACCAACACCACCTATCCCCACCGACTAATCACTGTCACCACCTATCCCCACCGACCAATCATTGTCACCACCATCACCACCAACACCACCTATCCCCACCGACCAATCATTGTCACCACCAATCATCACCACCAACACCACCTATCCCCACCGACCAATCATTGTCACCACCAATCATCACCACCAACACCACCTATCCCCACCAACCAATCATTGTCACCACCAATCATCACCACCAACACCACCTATCCCCACCAACCAATCATTGTCACCACCATCACCACCACCATAAACCCCCCCCCCATCATCATCACCACCACCAACCCCTTTGTCAAAATCCCCCCACCCCCAATCATCACCACCACCCTGTACCACCACCACCACCTATCTCCCCCGACCAATCATTATCACCACCACCACCACCATACACCCCCCCCCCCCAATCATTACCACCACCCTGTACCACCAACACCACCTATCTCCACCGACCAATCATTGTCACCACCAATCATCACTCACCCGTCTCTCTGGTCAGGGCGCTCCTGTAGACCAGTGAGGATTCCAATCAGACACTCCTGGTAGCTCTCTTCTCCAGCCCCGGATTGGTACTCACAGTATTCTTGGTAAAGCCAGGCCAGTGCCAGGTCCAGGCGGCCCCTGGGATCACTCAGAAAGTGGGCCAAGATTTCAGCCTTCAAAGATGGATCCAAAAGAGTCACCAAACGAGCGAGGACCTTCACCCGCATCTGCAGGAATAGTAGGGTCAGGTCTTGTGTTCACTGAACACAGAAATCCATCTCATAGAGGCACACAAAGGGTCCGCCTCCGAGGAACCAGCAACTGAAAACACCCAAAGCCCTCCATTTACAGATGTCTGGGGTATTATGGGGGGACAGAAATCATATTCATAGGCGTCTCAAAGTCAAGACTCTAGATTCTATTTCCTCACAACAGCAAAGGTGGGGCCTGGTGACGCACAGTGTCGGGGGGTGGGGGACCCCCCTGGACGTGCACGGTGTCGGGGGACCCCCCTGGACGCGCACGGTGTCGGGGGACCTTCCTGGACGCGCACGGTGTCGGGGGACCCCCCTGGACGCGCACGGTGTCGGGGACCCCCCTGGACACGCACGGTGTCGGGGACCCCCCTGGATACGCACGGTGTCGGGGACCCCCCTGGATACGCACGGTGTCGGGGACACCCCTGGATACGCACGGTGTCGGGGGACCCCTCTGGATACGCACGGTGTCGGGGGACCCCTCTGGATACGCACGGTGTCGGGGGACCCCTCTGGATACGCACGGTGTCGGGGGACCCCTCTGGATACGCACGGTGTCGGGGGACCCCTCTGGATACGCACGGTGTCGGGGGACCCCTCTGGATACGCACGGTGTCGGGGGACCCCTCTGGATACGCACGGTGTCGGGGGACCCCTCTGGATACGCACGGTGTCGGGGGACCCCTCTGGATACGCACGGTGTCGGGGGACCCCTCTGGATACGCACGGTGTCGGGGGACCCCTCTGGATACGCACGGTGTCGGGGGACCCCTCTGGATACGCACGGTGTTGGGGTGGGGGACCCCTCTGGATACGCACGGTGTTGGGGTGGGGGACCCCTCTGGATACGCACGGTGTTGGGGTGGGGGACCCCTCTGGATACGCACGGTGTCGGGGGACCCCTCTGGATACGCACGGTGTCGGGGTGACGTCTGGGGCCCAATGTCTCCATGTGGTAGGTAAGTACCTACCTGGGCAGCTCCACTGCCACCAATGCTGCGTTCGGCCTGCAGGATCCTCTGCACAGCGGCCAGTTTCAGCTCCTGGATCTGAGTCTCTGTCAGCGGCTGCAAAACTTCCTTCAGTTTAAAGATCTTCTTGCGCCCGGCAGCTCCGCTCGGCCTGAACCAGAGAATTGCAGCCAGTTAGGAGGAGGCAGGTCAGACCCCCCCCAGTGATGACCTCTGTGCTGTCTACACATCTCCTGGGACAAGGTCACCCACTGCCCAGAGGGAGGATGGAGAACTGACCCCCCCATGGAGGGGGCAGGTCAGACCCCCCCCAGTGATGACCTCTGTGCTGTCTACACATCTCCTGGGACAAGGTCACCCACTGCCCAGAGGGAGGATGGAGAACTGACCCCCCCATGGAGGGGGCAGGTCAGACCCCCCCCAGTGATGACCTCTGTGCTGTCTACACATCTCCTGGGACAAGGTCACCCACTGCCCAGAGGGAGGATGGAGAACTGACCCCCCCCCCCATGGAGGAGGCAGGTCAGACCCCCCCCAGTGATGACCTCTGTGCTGTCTACACATCTCCTGGGACAAGGTCACCCACTGCCCAGAGGGAGGATGGAGAACTGACCCCCCCCATGGAGGCAGCTAAGAGCGGCATACGCAGGAATATGTATGTAATCTGTGGAATGTGCGACAATGTGTGCCGCAGTGTGAAATCAGAGCTCAAATCGGGCTAACCGTGGTGATGAAAGAAAGGTCTCCGCGCCGGCGGTGTCACCGGCAGGAAAACGCTCTCCGTGCCGGCGGTGTCACCGGCAGGAAAACGCTCTCCGTGCCGGCGGTGTCACCGGCAGGAAAACGCTCTCCGCGCCGGCGGTGTCACCGGCAGGAAAACGCTCTCCGCGCCGGTGGTGTTGCTAAGAGAAACAATGGTGCTGCATCGGTGTCAGTGAGGAAACTGTGGGAAAGCTGCAACTACATCACTGGTGTCAGGACTGTCAGTGGGCTCTCAGGGGGGCAGGGATCTAGAGAGATGCGGGGGGCTCATTCAGATGTGTAGCTATCATTGCTTCCCCTCTGAAAAGTGAGAAGATGTGATTACAGCATTGCGGCTCGCTAGTCTTCCTTTCTGTAAAACAAGGCGAAGATCTGGAAGAACGAATCCAGTAACATGCTGCTTTGTATCTGTCCGCACAGCAGCATGTCTTCCGAGTGACACAGCACACAGTTAACCCTTTGATGGCCCCTCACATTAACCCCTTCCTGCCCAGGTCCATTAGTACACTGTCGGGGCTTTTATTAGCACTGATCACTGTATTGGTGTCATTGGGGATGTCAGTGACACCAAGTCAGCCCCCCCCCCAGTGTCAGAATGTCCGCCGCAGTCCCGCTATAAGTCGCTGATCGCCGCCATTACTAGTAGAAAAAATAAAAAAAAAAATTAAAAATCCCCGTCTCTCTCCCGCCTTTTGTAGACGCGATAACCTTCCCGTAATCCGATTCATCGCCACGTATCGGGATTTGTTTTTACCGAAGACGCAGCAAACTACATTTAAAATTTTTTTTTTTTACTTGATAGATTTTATAGCAAAAGGTTAAAAAGTTTTTTTCTTCAGAATTTTCGGTCTTTTCTTGTTTATAGCGCAAAAAATAAGAACCGCAGAGGAGATGAAATTCACCGCAAGATCGATCAATTCACGGGGAAAAATGGCCTGGTCAGGAAGGGGGCGGGATCCCCTGGAGGGGGAGGGGTGAATATAAAAGGAGTATTTCCCCCTCCCCCCGGTTACAATCCTACCTGAGATCAGAGAATATTAATGATCCTTGTAGTGCGGATTATCTGCCGCCATTGGACCATCAAGGGGTCATTTCTGGTTGTGTGACCCCATCATGATGACATGCTGCTGCCACCCCGTGCCCTACGCTGGCCACACACATCGATTTTCAGAGAACGTGCCATTCGATGATTGGACGAAGATTGGCTGAACATTCACTTCTAACATTCAGTTTTAGAAAGAATTCCTGGAGGAAGACCCAGAAACGCTCCGAAAACGTGATGGAGAAAACGTCTCTGTTCTGCTCCTTCCAATATTCCCGTCACTGCGGTCAGAAATGAACGTCAGTCTGACGCCACCGAGGATTAGAGAATCCAACGTTCTAAAGAAAAATCAGCTTGTGTATGGCCATCATAAGCGAGAGCGGGCACAGGGAGCGCACCATGCCTGGGGAGTCTGCCATGTATGTGTTAGACAGTCCTGTCTGAAAATCCGAAAAACAGTTTCAGGTCTTTTCAAATGTTATTTCTTTAAGCCCTCCTGAGGATCCGCCCAGCCCCCCGTTCCCCCTCCTGAGGATCCTCCCGGTTCCCCCTCCAGAGGATTCCCCATTCCCCCTCCCTTTCCTGAGGATTCCCCCTCCTGAGGATTCCCCATTCCCCCTCCCTTTCCTGAGGATTCCCCCTGATTCCCCCTCCAGAGGATTCCCCCCGATTCCCCCTCCCTTTCCTGAGGATTCCCCCCGATTCCCCCTCCTGAGGATTCCCCATTCCCCCTCCCTTTCCTGAGGATTCCCCCGATTCCCCCTCCAGAGGATTCCCCATTCCCCCTCCCTTTCCTGACGATTCCCCATTCCCCCTCCCTTTCCTGAGGATTCCCCCCCGATTCCCCCTCCTGAGGATTCCCCCTCCCTTTCCTGACTATTCCCCCCGGTTCCCCCTCCAGAGGATTCCCCATTCCCCCTCCCTTTCCTGACGATTCCCCCCGGTTCCCCCTCCAGAGGATTCCCCATTCCCCCTCCCTTTCCTGACGATTCCCCCCGGTTCCCCCTCCAGAGGATTCCCCATTCCCCCTCCCTTTCCTGACGATTCCCCCCGGTTCCCCCTCCAGAGGATTCCCCATTCCCCCTCCCTTTCCTGACGATTCCCCCTCCAGAGGATTCCCCATTCCCCCTCCCTTTCCTGACGATTCCCCCCGGTTCCCCCTCCAGAGGATTCCCCATTCCCCCTCCCTTTCCTGACGATTCCACCCGGTTACCCCTCCAGAGGATTCCCGGTTCCCCCTCCAGAGGATTCCCCATTCCCCCTCCCTTTCCTGACGATTCCCCCTGGTTCCCCCTCCAGAGGATTCCCCATTCCCCCTCCCTTTCCTGACGATTCCCCCCGGTTCCCCCTCCTGAGGATCCCCCGGTTCCCCCTCCTGAGGATTCCCCATTCCCCCTCCCTTTCCTGAGGATTCCCCCCTTCCCAACCAGGCCTTTTTTGCATTACGGCGATGTGTTACATTATCAGACAATTGCGCAGTCATGCAACGCTGCATTGAAATGAAATTTCCATCCTTTTTTTCCCATGAATTGAGCTTTCTTTCGGTGGTATTTGATCGCCTGTGCGGTTATTTTTTTCGCTATAAAGAAGACAATTTTGAGAAAAAAAAAAACAATATTTTGGACTTTTTTGCTATTAAACATGTCCAGTAAAAAAAAATTTAAAACTCAAAATGTTGTCATAAATTTCGGCAAAAATGTCCCCCACGCCGTGTCTTCCCCGTGAAAAAAATAGATGAGCGGAGTGTACAAAAGGGTGAATAGATGAGGGGAGTGTACAAAAGGGTGAATAGATGAGCGGAGTGTACAAAAGGGTGAATAGATGAGCGGAGTGTACAAAAGGGTGAATAGATGAGCGGAGTGTACAAAAGGGTGAATAGATGAGCGGAGTGTACAAAAGGGTGAATAGATGAGGGGAGTGTACAAAAGGGTGAATAGATGAGGGGAGTGTACAAAAGGGTGAATAGATGAGCGGAGTGTACAAAAGGGTGAATAGATGAGGGGAATGTACAAAAGGGTGAATAGATGAGGGGAGTGTACAAAAGGGTGAATAGATGAGGGGAGTGTACAAAAGGGTGAATAGATGAGGGGAGTGTACAAAAGGGTGAATAGATGAGGGGAGTGTACAAAAGGGTGAATAGATGAGCGGAGTGTACAAAAGGGTGAATAGATGAGCGGAGTGTACAAAAGGGTGAATAGATGAGCGGAGTGTACAAAAGGGTGAATAGATGAGGGGAGTGTACAAAAGGGTGAATAGATGAGCGGAGTGATCTGAGGGGTGATCTGAGGGGCGACCTGCGGGGTGATCTGCGGTGTGATCTGAGGGGCGACCTGCGGGGTGATCTGAGGGGCGACCTGCGGGGTGATCTGCGGTGTGATCTGAGGGGCGACCTGCGGGGTGATCTGAGGGGCGACCTGCGGGGTGATCTGCGGTGTGATCTGCAGTGTGATCTGAGGGGCGACCTGCGGGGTGATCTGAGGGGCGACCTGCGGGGTGATCTGAGGGGCGACCTGCGGGGTGATCTGCGGGGTGATCTGCGGTGTGATCTGAGGGGTGATCTGCGGTGTGATCTGAGGGGTGATCTGCGGTGTGATCTGAGGGGTGATCTGCGGTGTGATCTGAGGGGCGATCTGCGGGGTGATCTGAGGGGCGACCTGCAGGGTGATCTGCGGTGTGATCTGCGGTGTGATCTGAGGGGCGACCTGCGGGGCGATCCTGAATGCAGTGCGACTCCTGCTCGAGTTACATGAAGTTCCCCTGTGGGTGCGGGGTGATCTGAGGGGCGACCTGCGGGGCCATCTGATGGGTGACCAGAGAAGCGATCTGACGGGAGACCTGTGGGGCGATCTGAGGGGCGACCTGCGGTGTGATCTGAGGGGCGACCTGCGGTGTGATCTGAGGGGCGATCTGAGAAGCGATCTGACGGGAGACCTGCGGGGCGATCTGAGGGGCGACCTGCGGGGCCATCTGATGGGTGACCTGAGAAGCGATCTGACGGGAGACCTGCGGTGTGATCTGAGGGGCGATCTGAGGGGTGATCTGCGGGGCGATCTGAGGGGCGATCTGCGGTGTGATCTGAGGGGCGACCTGCGGGGTGATCTGCGGTGTGATCTGAGGGGTGACCTGCGGGGTGATCTGAGGGGCGACCTGCGGGGTGATCTGAGGGGCGACCTGCGGGGTGATCTGCGGTGTGATCTGCGGTGTGATCTGAGGGGCGACCTGCGGGGTGATCTGAGGGGCGACCTGCGGGGTGATCTGCGGTGTGATCTGAGGGGTGATCTGCGGTGTGATCTGAGGGGTGATCTGAGGGGCGATCTGCTCCATTCATTTTCTATGGCTCCAATTGCACCGCAGAGGTATCGGTTGTAGGTACTGGAGTATTGTGAGTACCATCTAATGCTCGGCACCGGTGACCCGGCTTCAGTACCGCTTTCAGACACACAGACCAGTGAGGACCCACAACACTCCCAATGGATGCCAAGGACTGAGCCGTATATCATGGTGTGGAATGGTGGCCGCCATACTTTCTATACAGTAACATTGGTATGTAGAAGATGCCAACATGTCTCCATTGTACCTGATCTGTGTGGCCGGCAAGATTGGCTCAGGTCTTTTTTTGGCAAGCGGGGCTCCATCGTCTTCTTCCTTTAGGCCCTTAAACTGCGAGCCCAGCACAGAGATAGCCTGGCCGGTGGTGACGAGTGTAGAGACCCTTCGTTTGATCACCACCGCCTCCGGCTTTGAGCTTTCTTCCTCCACCACTTCTGTGGGTGTCTCTGTTACCTTCTCCGCACCTGTAGATGACATGAAGACCACCATCAGGACATTTCTTCTCCACATTCATATCACCGCTCAACAATCGACTGACCCCTCACCTGGACCAATGCCAGCCGCAGTCATCTGTGTGGCCATAAGACGAGCGAGATGTCGTATCTGAGCATCTGTCCCAGCAGACTCCACTGGAGTGTAGGTGGACTGGAAGGAGGCCGGCATGGTGTCCGGGAGGTAGACCATACTGATGAGGACCTGCCGAGAGAGGAACAGGCAAAGGCTTCACAACCCACGCCAGGGGGAAGGGGAAAGGCGACAAACTGGGGGGGGGGGAAGAATGAACAGAAGAATGAGAGAGGGGATGAGAAGACAATAAAAGAGGAAGGAAGTGACAGGGGACCATGGGGGGCGGGAGAGGGAACAAGGGGGTGGGAGGGAACAAGGGAGAGGGCACAAGGGGACGGGAACAAGGGGGCGGGAGAGGGAACAAGGGGGCGGGAGAGGGAACAAGGGGGCGGGAGAGGGAACAAGAGAGAGGGAACAAGGGGGCGGGAGGGAACAAGGGAGAGGGCACAAGGGGACGGGAACAAGGGGGCGGGAGAGGGCACAAGGGGACGGGAACAAGGGGGCGGGAGAGGGCACAAGGGGGCGGGCACAAGGGGGCGGGAGAGGGAACAAGGGAGAGGGCACAAGGGGGCGGGAGAGGGAACAAGGAAGAGGGAACAAGGGGGCGGGAGAGGGAACAAGGGGGAGGGAACAAGGGGGCGGGAGAGGGAACAAGGGGGCGGGAGAGGGAACAAGGGGGCAGGAGAGGGAACAAGGGGGCGGGAGAGAAACGAGAGAAGGCAGTAATACTGTTCACACAAAAAAGGAAGGCGGGGCAAAGTGTACTTTATTACATTGTTACTAATATTTCCAGGTCATCCATCACAGCTCAGGTCTCCATCTAACCCCCATTGGAGCAGGCCACATCTCAGAACAATGATCCCTAAAACCTAGGTCTAGGCAATGGGTGAGGTGGGGACCTGTCTATTCGGAGAACCTAAGGCAAAGTTCTGGTCCAGACCTGATGATAGGACGGCTAGAACGCACGGTACAAAGTAATCTTTGGGATCAAAGTGCAAGGTCAGAGTCCCGGACTGACTCCTCTATCCTGTAGCACCGGGTTTGATGGCTTTCCAGTGATAGGGAAGGAAGGGTTCCCCATTGTTAGGGCTGGATGATCCACCAAGACAGGGAAGCTCCTTGCTTGGCTGGACAGAAGTATTGGCAAATCGAGGGAAGGAGCCTGCTTGTCCCAGGAAAAGACATTTGGTAGGAACGTTCTTGAAGGAAATTGGGTGAATGGTACTGCTTTGAAATAGGCTACTATTGGGCCTAGAACCTTCATGAAGAGTCTCCATCTTCGATGTCCTATGGATAGGATTTGTATATGTGCTCTTAAAGAACATTCTTTTCTGGTAGAAAACGTTTGCTTGGGATGTGTCCAGGACCAGATCCAAGTATTCCAGGTGAAGGGAAGGCTGGAGTTCTTCACACTTATCACCCAGCCAAAGGCCTGGATCATCTGAATTGTCTTGTGGACATATTTTTTAAGAAACACAATGGAGAGTCACAATCGCGGCGTCAGATCCCAGACCTTCTCACCAACTCATGACCGAAGGACTAGCCAATCTAAAACCGCGATGTCACGTGCGTAACAATGCCACACCCAGCGGCACCCTACACAAAGATTTTCCAGCTAATGGATACAGATCGATGTACCGGCCATCTGAGCAATTGTTACTGGGTCAGGTTAATTACGCAATTAACCCTTCACACTGCCACCACCTCCTTTTTGTACGGAGAAAGAGGAAACTCGGCAAAATCAGCAATAACACTCTAATGATTGAGATAATCGTCTGTATATAACGGTCCGCAGGCTGGTTATACAGAGGGTTAAACAAGCACAGTAGCGTTTCTTTAGAGGCAGGAATTCATGAGTTGCAATAAAGAGCTATGGAAACAGTTCAACACTTTCAGAAAAAAAGATTACTAAAAGGTCAAACAGGAGCAATAAAAATATTTACAGAACAAAGATGTAACTAAGTTTTATATATTTATATATATATATATATATATATATATATATATATATATATACACACACACACACACACACACAAAGAACCATAGCAAAGAGATATCAGAGAGAGATGAAAGGGTTAAGGTACTTGCCAAAGTACTGGGTTAGCAGATCCAAGTTTCAGAGCGAAAGGGCACGGGTCTCCCCAGGTGGTATTGATGTTAAAATGGGAGACGTCTTCAACTTCTTTCCTCTAAGGCCTGACAGCCTGTTTTAAAGTCCCCAGCAGGGGGGTGGCTCTGCAGTCAAGGGCCAATCTCTACTTAGGGAGTGGAGGTATGGGTGGATGCCTCAACTAGAGCAAAAATCTCCCATAACTCATATTTGCCTATAACTTTTCATCTGCACAAGTGACAGTCCACCAGCAGGTAGATTATTATGCCAACAAGTCTGAGAATTAGATATGAATTATGAAATGATATACTGCACGGTTCATGAGATCTAGGTTTCTGCTTCCCCGAGTGTCCGAGACAAGGCGAGTGACCCATCAAACTGTTCGTCTGCTCATTGGCCATCTGACGAGGTGTCCGGTTTTTATGTACGTCTCTCATATCCCAAGATATGAGACATAGGAGAAAAATGGATTTACCAGAAGTTATCTGATTCTGTCACCTACACAGAGTTAGGTTTTATGAGGTTGGAATCTCTTTCAACTCCTGAGAAAGCTTGCCTTATCTCTTAGGAGGTGTTACAATTGGCAGGTTCTGTGGACAGAGACACTCCAACTCTCTTGGGGGCTTTTACAGCTCCTATGACTCTCCTGTGACATTCCTAACTCACACACATACTGGCCACATGTCACTGGGCCCCTCAGGAAGGGAGGGGGAAGGAGAATAAGGGAGAAATGGATACTCTTAAAATGGAGTCTGCGTCCTTCACTGTGTGTTGCGCACGTTTGCGACAGAGAGGAGTCCTTCAGAAGAAGGTTGACTAGATACCTTGTGACTTGGATGCCCTGAGTTCTGAGCAAGGCAAGCAGAGGTGCTAAGACCTTTGTGAATACTAAGGAGCAGAGGATAGACCAAAGGACAGTGCCACAAACTGGAAGTGGTTGTGTGCCAATGCGAAGTGCAGAAACTGCTGATGGGGTGGGTTAAAGAAAACATGTAGATAGGCATCTTGGATGTCCACAGATTCCATGTATCCCCCTTGTCTCAGAGAGGCAATTACTTTGACATTTTGGAAAGTGAAGGAAACTGATGAGGGATTTTAAATCCATAACAGGGTAAATACCCCTCTTAGGCTTTTGTACAGTGAACAGATTTCAGTAGAAAACTCTGAACCTGTCTTGTGGTGGTACTGGCACAACCATTCCCTGAGACAAGAGGTGGTTCAGGGCATTCTGCAAATCTGTTCTCGGGCAGTTTTTGGTTGATTTGAAAAAAGAAAGCTGTGAGGTGGTAGAGTTTTGGACTCGGTTTTGTATCCTTTCAAAACCAACTGAACCCACAGGTCAGGGACTTCTGTGACCCAAAGAGAAGCAATTTAACAGATGTCCCCTTACTCTAAGTGGGGAAAACCCTTCATTGTGAAGAGGGCTTTGGGGAAGCCCTGGAAGGTCAAGTCCTGGGCCAAAACGAAGGACTTAAGTTTTAAAGTTGAAGCCTGGTTAGAGCGAACAGGTACTCGGATTTTGAAAAGTTAGGGCTTCTGAAGGTGGTTTTGGAATCATCCGCTGTGAACTAATATCTTCCCACCGATTACCTCTTTTGTGCCTCACTGATCAGATGCCTTCCTTGGATAGACATACATGTGGCATGCCTTTTCCAGGCAACGTCAGCTGCTCAAGTTTTAGGGATAGCTTCTTCGCATGTGAATGGAGATTAGAGCCATTCTGGATATTCATTGCATGACATGTTCTAGGGCAGCCTTTCTCAACCTGTGTTCTATGAAACCGTAGGGTTCCTCCAAAGGTTTCCAGAGGTTCCTTGAGCATTGAGAAATTTCAGCTACTCAGAGAAGTTACCACTGAACTAATGATCTTTTTATCTATCTGTAACAGGAGGATTATTCCCACTGAACCCAAATGAAGGGAACATTCTTCTCCTTCACATCACACTAATGTACAGTGAGCTATGGGTGTTCCCTGAAAGCAGACCAATATTTAAGGGTTCCTCCATATTAAAGTTGAGAAAGGCTGTTCAAGGGCATCTACACAGAAAAGTAGAGCAGAAGGCATATGTTGTAATTACTGTGTGACAGCACAATCCTGAAATACAGGGTCATGTTTGTTGTTCTTCACCCTAGCTCAGAAAGCTGTTTGACATACAGAAATTGCAGCAAGTGCAGGTTACAGGGCTGGGCCTGCAGGATTAAAGAATCCTTTTAGGAGCATCTCTAACCTTCTTCAATCTGCAGAATCTTTGATAGAAGGAGTGTCTTCAATAGGTACAAATGAGAGGATTGTTTAGGACAGAGATTAGACGATCAACCACGGGAAAAGCCCACTTCTTTGTGGGCTCTCTATCTACTGGACAGAGCTCAGTAAAGATTTTGGGAGGAGTGAACATTTTTTCAGGAGTGACCCAGTCATCAGACTGGACATTCTATCTGTTGATGAATAGGGAATGTTTGTGGGTCTCTTTGTACCCAAAGGGGCGTGGCGAGTCATCTCGCACAATGCCAAGGCTTTAGTGGACCAAGTCAATGAGCTTTTCAATGTTAGTAAGCATGTTGTATGAATCTCCCTCTGCAATATACGTGAGGGAGAAAAAAACTTCCATATCCTCCCCTAATATTTCTTCAATATCCTTTTTGTTTCTCTTAACTTGAAAAAAGAGGACACCCCCCCAAAATGCATTGTCATGGTAACAGAGTAACGCCTGGCATCACTCTGTACCGGCTGGTGTGAATATCTCCCTGTTCAGCGGCAGTCACCTGAAGCTCCCTCCAACCACAAGGGCTACCAACTCCAACCAGCAGCCTGCTTGCTGCGCCCTACGTGCAGCACTAACACCGGCTCTCCTTGTGCCGTTCGGGTCTCTCTGGGTTCCTGGGTGGACAGCGGGGCTGACAGACGCCGGCTCCAAAACATCCTCCAGCGTTTGGCCTGTATGTTCATGAGGAACGGCAGCTTCTGAACATACCACTTCAGTAGACCTTCCCTATTACTGATGTGCCTGGACATTCAATGCCTAACGTGAGGATCTGTGATAGGAAAGGTCTGTGTTGATGTTTGCGCTTCTCCTTTTCTCTGTATTAAGGCAATCATCTGTCAGAGGAAATGTGACAGAAGAAGAAAATTCTGCCTGCCAAATAGGCTGCCTGCCTGAGATAGAGGCAGAGTCGGATGACCAGTGTTCATACCGGCTCCTGCTCCGGTGCAAGGGACAAATTGTCACTTGGAGTGTTCACCTCCGACTCTGCATTGGCTCCCTTGGTCTGGTCTCCGCCATAGCTACCAGTGCAGGAAATCCCCTGTGGGGTACTCACAGAAGAGGGTGAAGAGTATAGGGTAAGGAGTCCGGTAGGAGTACATGGCAACGTGGTGTAGACGAATCATCATGGTGGAAGGAAACACTGTAGGACCTTAGAAGGGCTGTAGATGGAGGTGGCATGCAACGCCTGGGCATCACCTCAGGCTGGGCATCACCTCAGGCTGGGCATCACCTCAGGCTGGGCATCACCTCAGGCTGGGCATCACCTCAGGCTGGGCATCACCTCAGGCTGGTCATCAACCTTTCAAACATATCCCCGTTTATACACAAATGGTCAGAGATACAGGATGACCCTGACTTACCTGTCCATGACGCTGGACTGTGGTTCAGGTCCAGGCTTCACCTATTATGGGGAGCTGAACCCTGAATGGGGTCTTCAGGATCTATGCTGCAAATTGATGGACGACAGCCCTGGACCTGTATAGCACCCTGCAACTGACAATGCACTGCACCAAGTGGCAAAGTGAGCGTCAACGTAGGATCCGGTCCTCACCCTGAGCAGCATTACCGGCAGTCCCCACAGCATGGGGTCCAGGAATGGCCCCCAAAGGTTAGGCTGGTCCGGATATACTGGTTCTATTCTGACCCCAGAAGATAGTGAGGGTGTAATGAAGGACTGAAAGAAAAATGATCATCTTCAGACACGATCATGAAGTGGGGGAAGGGCTATGGAGAGGTTCCTAGGGGTCGTGTCCATCAAAGTTTTGGCTGGAGCTACCCTTTAACAAACTAAAGCATCTCTGACAACTATTTACCTGTTTTGGGGCACAACGGTCTTGCGACTGTTTGAGTTCTCTTCTATTTCTCATACAGACTTCCAGATTCATGAACAATCTCTACCATGGTCACCAGTCTGGGGTGGAGCGGACTTCTTGGCCAATAAAAATACATTGAGAAGCCAATCAGAGATCACTCCGGATTAACCAGATATGGAGGAGGGGAAACGAGATTCTAACAAAGAACACCGAAGAGCCCCTCAGAGGGGACTCACTTCAACTTCAGCCGAGAAAAAGGGAAAAGCCTTCACCATACAGCTGTGTGTGCCGGATATATATCGATTGGCTGAGCCGAGGATCAACAAGTGACCTGAGGACAGGCAGACGTCCTAGGGTGTGTCCTCGTAAGACACTGGGCCACCGCAAGACACTGGGGCCACCCGGGGTCACCGCAAGACACTGGGCCACCCGGGGTCACCGCAAGACACTGGGCCACCCGGGGTCACCGCAAGACACTGGGCCACCCGGGGTCACCGCAAGACACTGGGCCACCCGGGGTCACCGCAAGACACTGGGCCACCCGGGGTCACCGCAAGACACTGGGCCACCCGGGGTCACCGCAAGACACTGGGCCACCCGGGGTCACCGCAAGACACTGGGCCACCCGGGGTCACCGCAAGACACTGGGCCACCCGGGGTCACCGCAAGACACTGGGCCACCCGGGGTCACCGCAAGACACTGGGCCACCCGGGGTCACCGCAAGACACTGGGCCACCCGGGGTCACCGCAAGACACTGGGCCACCCGGGGTCACCGCAAGACACTGGGCCACCCGGGGTCACCGCAAGACACTGGGCCACCCGGGGTCACCGCAAGACACTGGGCCACCCGGGGTCACCGCAAGACACTGGGCCACCCGGGGTCACCGCAAGACACTGGGCCACCCGGGGTCACCGCAAGACACTGGGCCACCCGGGGTCACCGCAAGACACTGGGCCACCCGGGGTCACCGCAAGACACTGGGCCACCCGGGGTCACCGCAAGACACTGGGCCACCCGGGGTCACGCAAGACACTGGGCCACCCGGGGTCACCATAAGACACTGGGCCACCCGGGGTCACCATAAGACACTGGGCCACCCGGGGTCACCATAAGACACTGGGCCACCCGGGGTCACCATAAGACACTGGGCCACCCGGGGTCACCATAAGACACTGGGCCACCCGGGGTCATTATGTAGCTTGTCAGGGCCGGAGAGACAATCTCATTTATTTGGCTGCTCTCTCTCGTTTCTTCCGGTAATCGGTGGTCGCCATGATTGATTAGCAGAAACAATTGGGAAGGGTTGGTGCACATGCTGTGTTCCTCACATTACGAGAGGTCAGGAAGTGAAGCCAAAAATCAAGAATCACTCCAACTTTTACTGTTTTAGGAACATTCCACAGCAGCTGGATGACTTTCAATGGTTTAGAAAACAAAAAGGAAGGGGGGGGGGGGGGGGTGGTAGAGATTTTTGTACCCGCCTCCAGGGCTATCAATGTAGGTGGGGACAATCTTTCAGTTACGGAATGCAGAATTCCTGGGGGCTCGGCATGTGAACATTCCATGACAGTTCCTCTCCCAGCCCTCAGGGGGCGCTATGCCACATTGGGCCGTGACCCCGCCCCCACACACACCTACCAGATTGGCCACGCTCTCTGGAGTCAGCAGCGGGTTCAGGAAGTCGGGCCGTGACGTCTGTAGCAGACAAGGTGCTGGGAGCCGGAGGTGGAGGAAGCGGCAATGTGTCCTTCTCATCGTCATCATCGGCCAGAGGAGCGTCTGCAGGGAAGATCTAGAGTCATGAGAAATACAGGGGGAGGGACCGACCGCCCCCCCCCCCAGTATGCTGACTGCAACACCCCTCCCCCCCCCCCAGTATGCTGACTGCAACACCCCTCCCCCCGAGAGGGCTGATCTCCTCCCCCCCCCAGCATACTGACTGCAACACCCCTCCCCCCGAGAGGGCTGATCTCCCCCCCCCAGCATACTGACTGCAACACCCCTCCCCCCCCCCAGTATACTGACTGCAACACCCCTCCCCCCCCCCAGTATGCTGACTGCAACACCCCTCCCCCCCCCCAGTATACTGACTGCAACACCCCTCCCCCCGAGAGGGCTGATCTCCTCCCCCCCCCAGTATACTGACTGCAACACCCCTCCCCCCGAGAGGGCTGATCTCCCCCCCCCCAGCATACTGACTGCAACACCCCTCCCCCCGAGAGGGCTGATCTCCCCCCCCCCAGCATACTGACTGCAACACCCCTCCCCCCGAGAGGGCTGATCTCCCCCCCCCCCCCCCCCAGTATACTGACTGCAACACCCCTCCCCCCCCCCAGTATACTGACTGCAACACCCCTCCCCCCCCCCCCAGTATACTGACTGCAACACCCCTCCCCCCCCCCCCCAGTATACTGACTGCAACACCCCTCCCCCCGAGAGGGCTGATCTCCCCCCCCCCAGTATACTGACTGCAACACCCCTCCCCCCCCCCCAGTATACTGACTGCAACACCCCTCCCCCCCCCCCCAGTATGCTGACTGCAACACCCCTCCCCCCCCCCCCAGTATACTGACTGCAACACCCCTCCCCCCCCCCCCCCAGTATACTGACTGCAACACCCCTCCCCCCGAGAGGGCTGATCTCCTCCCCCCCCCCAGTATACTGACTGCAACACCCCTCCCCCCGAGAGGGCTGATCTCCCCCCCCCCCCCAGTATACTGACTGCAACACCCCCTCCCCCCGAGAGGGCTGATCTCCCCCCCCCAAGCATACTGACTGCAACACCCCTCCCCCCGAGTGCCGATGGGAGGGACCGACCGCCCCCCCCCCCCAGTATGCTGACTGCAACACCCCTCCCCCCCCCCAGTATGCTGACTGCAACACCCCTCCCCCCGAGAGGGCTGATCTCCTCCCCCCCCCAGCATACTGACTGCAACACCCCTCCCCCCGAGAGGGCTGATCTCCCCCCCCCCAGCATACTGACTGCAACACCCCTCCCCCCCCCAGTATACTGACTGCAACACCCCTCCCCCCCCCCCCAGTATGCTGACTGCAACACCCCTCCCCCCCCCCAGTATACTGACTGCAACACCCCTCCCCCCGAGAGGGCTGATCTCCTCCCCCCCCCAGTATACTGACTGCAACACCCCTCCCCCCGAGAGGGCTGATCTCCCCCCCCCCAGCATACTGACTGCAACACCCCTCCCCCCGAGAGGGCTGATCTCCCCCCCCCCAGCATACTGACTGCAACACCCTCCCCGAGAGGGCTGATCTCCCCCCCCCCCCCCAGTATACTGACTGCAACACCCCTCCCCCCCCCCAGTATACTGACTGCAACACCCCTCCCCCCGAGAGGGCTGATCTCCCCCCCCCCCAGTATACTGACTGCAACACCCCTCCCCCCCCCCCCAGTATACTGACTGCAACCCCCTCCCCCCCCCCCAGTATGCTGACTGCAACACCCCTCCCCCCCCCCCCAGTATACTGACTGCAACACCCCTCCCCCCCCCCCCCAGTATACTGACTGCAACACCCCTCCCCCCGAGAGGGCTGATCTCCTCCCCACCCCCCAGTATACTGACTGCAACACCCCTCCCCCCGAGAGGGCTGATCTCCCCCCCCCCCCCCAGTATACTGACTGCAACACCCCTCCCCCCGAGAGGGCTGATCTCCCCCCCCCAAGCATACTGACTGCAACACCCCTCCCCCCGAGTGCCGATGGCCCCCCCCCGTATGCTGACTGCAACACCCCTCCCCCCGAAAGTGCCAATGGCCCCCCCTCAAAGGAGCTGCTCACCCCCTATGGTGAGTATTTCCTGCCCCAGTGGGGGGAGGGGAGACAGTAATGTGGCGGAGTGCAGTCACCACGGTTCTGCGGTGGAGAGGACCCCATTTCCCCCAATGGGGGGGGGGTCACCATGGCAGGGAGGTCCAATCCTTTCACACTCAATGAGATTCCACTTCCAGATTTCGGGATTACCGCCCCGGAGCAATTCTGACCTCACTAAAAAAATCTGCATTTTTCCCAGAAAACGACTCCCAGCCCCAAACGTGATCTTCTGAAAGGAGTGAGTGGCGTCTGCGCTCCTCTTCCCGTATCTGTACCGCAAATGGATTCACTGCGCAAACACAAAGCCTAAAACACGGCCGTCGTGTCGAGTACATAGATACCAAACACGTCAAGATTTACAATTGTACACGTCTGTGCACTCCGACTGCAGTACCTACAACTGTCCACAGGCGGTGCTTCACAGAATATGTTCCCCCAACACCCCTCCCCCGCTCGTGCCGGCTGCACCATGGACTTGTATGAGAAGTCTCCTCTTCCCTTTGTGTGGAATCCCCGGGGAATCCTCCACCCCCTCTGCCAATCCCTCCACTGGCTCCACCCCCCTCTGCCAATCCCTCCACTGGCTCCACCCCCCTCTGCCAATCCCTCCACTGGCTCCACCCCCCTCTGCCAATCCCTCCACTGGCTCCACCCCCTCTACCAATCCCTCCGCTGGCCTCTATTCAGTGTCCTCCACCCCCCTCTACCAATCCCTCCGCTGGCCTCTATTCAGTGTCCTCCACCCCCCTCTACCAATCCCTCCACTGGCCTCCACTCCCCTCTGCCAATCCCTCCACTGGCCTCCATTCAGTGTCCTCCACCCCCCTCTGCCAATACCTCCACTGGCCTCCATTCAGTGTCCTCCACCCCTCTCTGCCAATCCCTCCACTGGCCTCCACCCCCCTCTGCCAATCCCTCCACTAGCCTCCATTCAGTGTCCTCCACCCCCCTCTGCCAATCCCTCCACTGGCCTCCACTCAGTGTCCTCCACCCCCCTCTGCCAATCCCTCCACTGGCCTCCATTCAGTGTCCTCCACCCCCCTCTGCCAATCCCTCCACTGGCCTCCACTCAGTGTCCTCCACCCCCCTCTGCCAATCCCTCCACTGGCCTCCACTCAGTGTCCTCCACCCCCCTCTGCCAATCCCTCCACTGGCCTCCATTCAGTGTCCTCCACCCCCTCTGCCAATCCCTCCACTGGCCTCCATTCAGTGTCCTCCACCCCCTCTGCCAATCCCTCCACTGGCCTCCATTCAGTGTCCTCCACCCCCCTCTGCCAATTCCTCCACTGGCCTCCACTCAGTGTCCTCCACCCCCCTCTGCCAATCCCTCCACTGGCCTCCATTCAGTGTCCTCCACCCCCCTCTGCTAATCCCTCCACTGGCCTCCATTCAGTGTCCTCCACTGACCTCCATTCAGTGTCCTCCACCCCCCTCTGCCAATCCCTCCACTGGCCTCCATTCAGTGTCCTCCACCCCCCTCTGCCAATCCCTCCACTGGTTTCCATTCAGTGTCCTCCACCCCCCTCTGCCAATCCCACCACTGGCCTCCATTCAGTGTCCTCCACCCCCCTCTGCCAATCCCTCCACTGGCCTCCACTCAGTGTCCTCCACCCCCCTCTGCCAATCCCTCCACTGGCCTCCATTCAGTGTCCCCCACCCCCCTCTGCCAATCCCTCCACTGGCCTCCACTCAGTGTCCTCCACCCCGGACATGGAGTATGCAGAGCAGGAGGCTCTAGATATTAATACCAGACATGGAGTATGTAGAGCGGGAGGTTCTAGATATTAATACCGGACATGGAGTATGTAGAGGTATGTAGAGGGAGGTTCTAGGTATTAATACCGGACATGGAGTATGTAGAGGGAGGTTCTAGGTATTAATACCGGACATGGAGTATGTAGAGGGAGGTTCTAGGTATTAATACCGGACATGGAGTATGTAGAGGGAGGTTCTAGGTATTAATACCGGACATGGAGTATGTAGAGGGAGGTTCTAGGTATTAATACCGGACATGGAGTATGTAGAGGGAGGTTCTAGGTAATTAATACCGGACATGGAGTATGTAGAGGGAGGGTCTAGGTATTAATACCGGACATGGAGTATGTAGAGGGAGGTTCTAGGGTATTAATACCGGACATGGAGTATGTAGAGGGAGGTTCTAGGTATTAATACCGGACATGGAGTATGTAGAGGGAGGTTCTAGGTATTAATACCGGACATGGAGTATGTAGAGGGAGGTTCTAGGTATTAATACCGGACATGGAGTATGTAGAGGGAGGTTCTAGGTATTAATACCGGACATGGAGTATGTAGAGGGAGGTTCTAGGTATTAATACCGGACATGGAGTATGTAGAGGGAGGTTCTAGGTATTAATACCGGACATGGAGTATGTAGAGGGAGGTTCTAGGTATTAATACCGGACATGGAGTATGTAGAGGGAGGTTCTAGGTATTAATACCGGACATGGAGTATGTAGAGGGAGGTTCTAGGTATTAATACCGGACATGGAGTATGTAGAGGGAGGTTCTAGGTATTAATACCGGACATGGAGTATGTAGAGGGAGGTTCTAGGTATTAATACCGGACATGGAGTATGTAGAGGGAGGTTCTAGGTATTAATACCGGACATGGAGTATGTAGAGGGAGGTTCTAGCCTTTCTTGGCCCCCATGTCCTGTACATACAAGTCCACCCAACATCCCTCACCAGTTCGGCTTTTCTTCTGGCTCCCCTCCCCAGCCTCTCTGGTCCTCTTGCGGCCGAGGTCCCGGGGGGGCGGTAAATGACGGGTGATCTCGGCTTGGTTGGTCCCCAGGTCCAGCAGAAGGGTGCTAATTGGCCCCTGGTAATCACATGACGAAGGATGTCGCAGAACGCTCAGCAGCTGCAGCTTCAGGTTCTTCCTGACACTACTGACCTGAGACTTGGCCAGAGTTGGCGGCAGGTTGGCTGCATAGAGAGAGCTTAGTCAGAGGAAGGAAGGAGTGGACGGACATGACAGAGGGAGGAGAAGAGCGGACGGACACGGCAGAGAGGGAGGAGAGAGCGGACGGACACGGCAGAGAGGGAGAAGAGCGGACGGACACGACAGAGAGGGAGAAGAGCGGACGGACACGACAGAGAGGGAGGAGAAGAGCGGACGGACACGGCAGAGAGGGAGAAGAGCGGACGGACACGGCAGAGAGGGAGGAGAAGAGCGGACGGACACGGCAGAGAGGGAGGAGAAGAGCGGACGGACACGGCAGAGAGGGAGGAGAAGAGCGGACGGACACGGCAGAGAGGGAGGAGAAGAGCGGACGGACACGGCAGAGAGGGAGGAGAAGAGCGGACGGACACGGCAGAGAGGGAGGAGAAGAGCGGACGGACACGGCAGACAGGGAGGAGAAGAGCGGACGGACACGGCAGAGAGGGAGAAGAGCGGACGGACACGGCAGAGGGCGCGACACGCAGAGAGGGAGGAGAAGAGCGAGGA
>NW_028321037.1:0-65614 GCF_062004578.1 Staurois parvus
ACCACCCCTTTAGAGAACAGGAATGCAAGTAAAATTTGGGAGGGGCTTCCGATGACATCATTTCCCGTACATACCATATAAGGGAAATGATGTCATCGGACCCCCGGCTGCCTCTTGCATGATCTGCATGAAACACATGCATAGATATAAAATGACTAATGTACTGACACCAGAAACACATGCATAGATATAAAATGACTAATGTACTGACACCAGAAACACATGCATAGATATAAAATGAATACCGTACTGACACCAGAAACACACGCATAGATATAAAATCAGTACCGTACTGACACCAGAAACACATGCATAGATATAAAATGACTAATGTACTGACACCAGAAACACATGCATAGATATAAAATCAGTACCGTACTGACACCAGAAACACACGCATAGATATAAAATCAGTACCGTACTGACACCAGAAACACATGCATAGATATAAAATCAGTACCGTACTGACACCAGAAACACACGCATAGATATAAAATCAGTACCGTACTGACACCAGGAACACATGCATAGATATAAAATCATGGCAGGCCGTTTGTAAACGTCCAGCATAGATATAAAATCAGTCTAGCATGCATGTGTACCCTGTCTGGTAGATGTGCCTGCTCCTACAGGCTCCCCTAGGGTTGCCACCTTTTCCTCCAAAAAATACCGTCCATCACTGAATTTATCTTTCCTGTTCCTCATGCACAGGAGGGGCGCTCTCGATCGGCGCCGCTGAGCGCTGAGCAATTGCGTTCTGAAATAGTTTAGGTGGGCTCAGGTGGGTGAGGATAGTTTAGGTGGGCTCAGATAGTTTAGGTGGGCACAGGTGGTTGGGATAGTTTAGGTGGGCACAGGCTGGGGAGAGAGTAAAAATTTAGAGCAATACATGATACTGCAGTCAGTGACAGGGAGCCGAGCGCAGCTTACCTACTCCAAGCTGTACGGCCCCTGCGTCCACGCTGTCACTGCCGTTGATGTCGCCGTGCCGCCCCCGATGTTTACACGCCGGCGGGGGGGGGCGGTGAAGCGTGCATAGTGTCCTCGCCCATTGTCCGCGCCCCCGATGTTTACACGCTGGCGGTAGAGGGGGGGGGGGTGAAGCGTGCATGTCCCCGCTCACCGGCTGTGAGCAGCGGCAGTGACAGGTGCCGGGCACGCGCAAGCATGACATAAACAAGCCGCGTCCGGCACCTGTCACTTTCGCTGCTCTGCATAGCTTGTCAGCTCTGCAGAGGCAGTCGGTGAGCGGGGACAAGAAGAAAAAGGTGGCGGAACGCAGTACCGCCGCGTTCCGGCAGAAAGAAAGCCCTGTGTACAAGTAAGCAGATATACTGACAGGACGAATCAATGAACTACCATGGCGCTCCACTGAGCCGTGGTAGTTCATTGAGAACTACAAGCCGGAAGCCGCTAAGGATGTTGGGACTTGTAGTTTTTCATTCACAGAGGGGCTCCCTTGTTAATGGGGGCACCCAGATTCCACTAAGCCCCCTTGCCCACAGACCCCCACAACCACCAGCCATTGTTGTGGGGAAGAGGCCGTTGTCACCCATCAACATGGGAACAAGATGCATTGGGGGGTGCCCCCCCTACCCAAAAGCACCCCCCATGGTGAGGGCCTGTCGCCCAGCCCTGACCTGCTGGGCTGCATGCTCGGATAATGGTCTGGTATGGATATTGGGGGAACCCCCATGCCACTTTTTTTAAAAATGTTGGCGTGGGGGTTCCCCTCAAAATCCATACCAGACCTGAAGGGTTTGGTGTGGGTGGGAGGGAGGGGGAACCCCATGCCTTTTTTTTTGTTAATTTTTTTAATTGCTGCCAATTCTTTTTCCATTCGGCTGTCAGCAGGGAACACCCACTGACAGCAGAAATGTGAATGAATGTCTCAATATTAAATTACCGCGTGACTTCATCATAGAACTCCCGCCGGATTGTAGTCACTGAGCGGGATCTCATACTCGAATGTGGTAAGATGCCGCTTAGTGAATTGTCCCTGTCTGAAGTTCACGGTTGAACTTCCTTTAGGTTCGAATGTTCAACTGCGAACCGAACGGGAAGGGGGGGGGGGGGGGTTCAGCCCATCACTATAGACAACTGGGTTTTGATTTGCGAAAACTGGAGCACTCAGTATCTGGTGCAGCTCCGCATGGAAGCCAATCAGCTTCTGACTTTAGTTTGTTCATTTAAGCTTTGGCCAAGAAACAGAAGTTGATTGGTTTCCATGCGGAGCTGCAGTAGATTTGACAAACTCCAGCTTTAGTAAATAGCCCCCATGGTGTCATGGTGCTGGCTTCACCAAGTGGTGTTGGAGCCAGGATTATGGGCACCATAAGATGAGGCAGTAACAAATCACAGCTTAGGAAACCCCTATTGACCTCTAAATCAAATCTGGAATGTCGGCTCTATTGTCTCAATGTTTTTCTATTTCTTAGCAGGAGCATCGTGACTATTGTCCTCACCTTGGCTGCATCTTTCAAGGAGCTTGTTCAGAATATTTGGTAAAGCCGGGTCCAAACCACGGATTACACGCATGCAGTGTAGTACAGCTGAACAAAACCCTCTAGATCTCTCAACAGAGTTACATTATAAAGCCTAGGAAAACCCTAAACCAGTGTTTCTCAAACCTTTTTTCAGTCAAGGCACCCTTTAACCATTAGCCACCCGGCCAATGGCCATTTGGCGGCTTCAAAAGTGCTTCTGCACTCCGGGTGCACGCCATTTGGGCTAATGCAGAGCGGCGCAGCGGCGCGATCTGTCACCGGCCGTGCACCTCGGACACGGCCGATGACAGATCCGAGTACCGGCCCCCGTTGCAGGTACCATGTGACCTGCTGTGACCAATCACAGCAGGTCACATGACAGTTGTATACAATGGATGCCATCCGTTGTATACTAGTGCCTAGCTGTGAATGGTCACAGCTAATCACATGCACATGTCATGTGATTAGCTGTGACCAAATCACAGCTAAGCACAAAAAAAAAAAAAAAGCTGAATGAATCCATTTCATTCAGGTAAATGCTTGCTTACAGCAAAGTATTTCTTTGCTATAAGCAAATTGTGTAAAAAAAAAAAAAAAAAGAAAATACTGATCACTTCCCCAAAGTAGTACAATGTTACTATGGTAACATTGTACTACTTTGGTCATAGTAAAATATGAAAAAAAAATCTTAAAAAAAAAAAAAAGTAACAAAAAATTAAAAAAAAAAAAAAAATATATATATTTGTTTTTTTTCATACTGTCACCAGTCAGTGTCCCTGTTCACCGCCATGCCAGTTATATGATGATGCTGTACTGCACTGGTGACAGTATGTAAAAAAAAAATAGTGAAAATTATTTTCTTCCCCACACACTGTGGGGTCTACACTTACTGGCCACTTTATTAGGAACACCTTGCTTGTGCCAAGAAAAACTCCCCCACACCATGATACCACCACAACCAGCCTGAACCATTGATACAAGGCAGGATGGATCCCCCACACCATGACACCACCACCACCAGCCTGAACCATTGATACAAGGCAGGATGGATCCCCCACACCATGACACCACCACCGCCAGCCTGAACCATTGATACAAGGCAGGATGGATCCACCACACCATGACACCACCACCACCAGCCTGAACCATTGATACAAGGCAGGATGGATCCCCCACACCATGACACCACCACCAGCCTGAACCGTAGATACAAGGCAGGATGGATCCATCACACCATGACACCACCACCACCAGCCTGAACCGTTGATACAAGGCAGGATGGATCCACCACACCATGACACCACCACCACCAGCCTGAACTGTTGATACAAGGCAGGATGGATCCCCCACACCATGACACCACCACTGCCAGCCTGAACCATTGATACAAGGCAGGATGGATCCACCACACCATGACACCACCACCACCAGCCTGAACCATTGATACAAGGCAGGATGGATCCCCCACACCATGACACCACCACCACCAGCCTGAACCATTGATACAAGGCAGGATGGATCCCCCACACCATGACACCTCCACAACCAGCCTGAGCCATTGATACAAGGCAGGATGGATCCACCACACCATGACACCACCACCACCAGCCTGAACCGTTGATATAAGGCAGTATGGATCCCCCACACCATGACACCACCACCACCAGCCTGAACCGTTGATACAAGGCAGGATGGATCCCCCACACCATGACACCACCTTTACTCTCTCGAATTTTGGGACGACCTTCCCAGGCGCACTGATATAATCAGTATATGTTCTCCTCTTTGTATCATATTATATAAAGTGTGTATGTAACAAAGACACACGCAAGACTGTCGCTGCTTCTACATTTGTATCTTTTTGATGAATATTTGTAATCAGATATCTTTGCATATTCTTTGTGATTGAAAACATTTATATACTTTTATACAATAAACAGAGTTTACAAAAATATGACTATTACTGCAAAAGAAGCAACGTGTACAAATATTATTTCAAGAGGAAAGCACTACTAGAATATCGGTAGGAAGGGTTACATACATTATTATTATTATTATTATACAGGATTTATATGGTGTCAGCAGACAGTACAATTCCAGTACAATTTAATACAGAAGGGATCAGAGGGCCCTGCTCCTTAGAACTTACAATCCAAAAGGGAGGGTCAAGAGATACAAGAGTTAATAACTGTGGGGGATGGGCTGATGAAGAAAATACATGTTAGGTGGGGGCAGCATAGGTCTCGCTGAAGAGATGAGCTTTCAGGGATCGCCTAAAAGTGGACAGAGTAGGAGATAGTCAGACAGATTGGGATAGGAAGTTCAGTAGGATGGGAGAAGCTTGGGAGACGTCCTGGGGGGAGCATTAGAGGAGGTGACAAGGGAACTAGAGAGCAGGAGGTCCTGGGAGGAATAAAGCAAACTATTGGTTGATATTGTGAGCCCAGGTTAGTGATGTAACTAGGGGCTGAGTTGTGGATGGCTTTGTAAATTGGTTTAAGTATCTTGAATATAATTCGCTGGATGAGTGGAAGCCAGTGGAGGGATTGGCAGAAAAGGGTGGAGGACACTGATTGGAGGCCAGTGGAGGGATTGGCAGAGAGGGGTGGAGGACACTGAGTGGAAGCCAGTGGAGGGATTGGCAGAGAGGGGTGGAGGACATTGAATGGAGGCCAGTGGAGGGATTGGCAGAGAGAGTAGAGAACACTGAGTGGATGCCAGTGGAGGGATTGGCAGAGAGGGGGGGGGGAGGACACTGTGTGGAGGCCAGTGGAGGGGTTGGCAGAGAGGGGTGGAGGACACTGAGTGGAAGCCAGTGGAGGAATTGGCAGAGAGGGGGGGGGAGGACACTGTGTGGAGGCCAGTCGAGGGATTGGCAGAGGGGGGGGGGATACTGAATGGAGGCCAGTGGAGGGATTGGCAGAGAGGGGTGAAGGACACTGAATGAAGGCCAGTGGAGGGATTGGCAGAGGGGGGTGGAGGACACTGAGTGGAAGCCAGTGGAGGGATTGTGTCAGGGCTCCCAGGTGTGACCAGAGGTGTGTGACTGACGCAGGGAAACGCAGACTTCAGATATGTGATAAACAATATAATTTATTAACACTAACAATACAAACATAAACGCAGTGCAATACTAAACATAATACAGTGCAAACAAACCCAACCAACCATTACATTACATTACATTACATTGAGTTTATATAGCGCCAAAGGGTTTGCTCAGCGCTGTACAATAGAGGGGGGGACAATACATGAAACATTACAGCAGCTACGAACAGCACACGAGGGGTAAGAGGGCCCTACTCTTTCGAGCTTACAATCTGGGAGGGAGGGGGTAGTGGTACAGGAGGAAGTGGCTGTGGGGGATGGAGTGGTAGGAGGAATGAAGGAGAGCAGCAGTTAGGTGAGGGTGGGGTAGGCTTCCCTGAAGAGGTGGGTTTTCAGGGAGCGCCTGAAGGTGAGGAGGGAAGGTGACAGTCTGATGGATTGGGGTAGTGAGTTCCAGAGGATGGGGGAGGACCTGGAGAAGTCTTGCAGACGTGCGTGTGAGGAGGAGACCAGGGAGCAAGATAGAAGGAGGTCCTGTGAAGAGCGAAGGGTACGGGTAGGGTGGTACTTGGGAATCAGGTCGGTGAGGTAGTTAGGGGCAGTGTTGTGAATGGCTTTGTAGGTCAGAGTGAGTAGTTTGAATTTGATGCGTTGGGCGATAGGGAGCCAGTGGAGGGAGAGGCAGAGGGGGGTGGCAGAGGTGGAGCGGCTGGTGAGGTGGATGAGTCTGGCAGCTGAGTTCAGGATGGTCTGAAGCGGGGAGAGTTTGCACTGGGGTAGGCCGGTGAGGAGGGAGTTGCAGTAGTCAAGGCGTGAGATAATCAGGGAGTGCACAAGTAGTTTAGCGGTGTCTGGGGTAAGGAAGGTGCGTATTTTGGCGATATTGCGGAGGTGGAGCCTGCATGTGTTTGTCAGTGATTTGACATGAGGTTGGAAGGAGAGGTTAGAGTCCAGAATGACCCCAAGGACTTTGGCTTGCGGGGCGGGATTGATGGTGGTGATGTTAGTAGTGATGGATAGGATGGGGGGGGGGGCGCGGGCAGGAGGGAAGACGAGAAGCTCGGTTTTGGAGAGGTTGAGTTTGAGGAAATGGAGCGACATCCAGTCAGAGATGTCGTTTAGGAGGTGAGTGATGCGGGCGGAGAAAGTGGAGGTGAGGTGAGGGGTGGAGAGGTAAATTTGAGTGTCATCAGCATAGAGATGGTAGTTGAAGCCGTGGGAGTGTATGAGTTTGCCAAGGGAGGAGGTGTAGATGGAGAAGAGAAGGGGTCCAAGGACAGAGCCCTGGGGGACCCCAACAGAGAGGGGGAGGGAAGGGGAGGTGGCACCATTGTAGGAAACGCTGAAGGAGCGTCGGGATAGGTAAGAGGAGAACCAGGAGAGAGCGGTGTCTCTGACGCCAAGGGAGAATAGTTTATTAAGGAGGAGGGGGTGGTCAACTGTGTCGAAGGCCGCGGAGAGGTCCAGGAGGAGGAGGATAGAGAAGTCGCCTTTGGCTTTGGCAGTAAGTAGGTCGTTGGTGATTTTGAGGAGGGCGGTACTCCCACAGATAACAGTACATACAATGCAAGCGTCGTCAGGCAGGCCGGGTCAATATCAATTGGGCAGGTAGGTACAGGGGGAGCAAGCGGAGAATGGTCAGGGTCACAAGCCAGGGATCAGAACAGGTAGCAAGCAGCGTGGTACAGAGGGTCAGGCAGAGGGATGGTCAGGGTCACAAGCCAGGGATCAGAACAGGTAGCAAGCAGCGTGGTACAGAGGGTCAGGCAGAGGGATGGTCAGGAGCGAGGCGGGATCAGAGCAGGAGAAGTCAGCAGCAGTTCAGATCAGGCAGGGTCAGCAAAGGAACAGAAACAGGATGCAGGACAGATACAGGGCCCAGGACAAACACAACACCAAGGCAGAGTCTGTGGGTCTGGCCATCCCTTAAATACCCCAGCATAATCAGTTCCAGGTGTTAGCTGGCTGCAAAGTTGAGTCTCTGATTGCTGGGAGCACCCGCTGGCCAGCCCTGGTACTGCAGCTCATAAGGCAGCTGAGTCCCACTATTGCTGGCCAGTCCATTCCTGACAGATTGGCAGAGAGGGGTGGAGGACATTGAATGGAGGCCAGTGAAGGGATTGGCGGAGAGAGTAGAGAAGACTGAGTGGATGCCAGTGGAGGGATTGGCAGAGAGGGTGGAGGACACTGAATGGAGGCCAGTGGGGGGGTTGGCAGAGAGGGGTGGAGGACACGGAGTGCAGGCCAGTGGAGGGATTGGCAGAGAGGGGTGGAGGACACTGAATGCAGGCCAGTGGAGGGATTGGCAGAGGGGGGTGGAGGACACTGAGTGGAAGCCAGTGGAGGGATTGGCAGAGAGGGGTGGAGGACACTGAATGGAGGCCAGTGAAGGGATTGGCGGAGAGAGTAGAGAAGACTGAGTGGATGCCAGTGGAGGGATTGGCAGAGAGGGTGGAGGACACTGAATGGAGGCCAGTGGGGGGGTTGGCAGAGAGGGGTGGAGGACACGGAGTGCAGGCCAGTGGAGGGATTGGCAGAGAGGGGTGGAGGACACTGAATGCAGGCCAGTGGAGGAATTGGCAGAGAGGGGGGAGGGGACACTGTGTGGAGGCCAGTAGAGGGATTGGCAGGGGGGGGGGAGGATACTGAATGGAGGCCAGTGGAGGGATTGGCAGAGAGGGGTGAAGGACACTGAATGAAGGCCAGTGGAGGGATTGGCAGAGAGGGGTGGAGGACATTGAATGGAGGCCAGTGAAGGGATTGGCAGAGAGAGAGAGTAGAGAACACTGAGTGGATACCAGTGGAGGATACTGAATGGAGGCCAGTGGAGGGATTGGCAGAGAGGGGTGAAGGACACTGAATGAAGGCCAGTGGAGGGATTGGCAGAGAGGGGTGAAGGACACTGAATGAAGGCCAGTGGAGGGATTGGCAGAGAGGGGTGGAGGACACTGAGTGGAGGCCAATGGAGGGATTGGCAGAGAGGGGTGGAGGACACTGAATGGAGGCCAGTGGAGGGATTGGCAGAGAAGGGTGGAGGACACTGAGTGGAGACCAGTGGAGGGATTGGCAGAGAGGGGTGGAGGACACTGAGAGGAGGCCAGCGGAGGGATTGACAGAGAGGGGTGGAGGACACTGAGAGGAGGCCAGTGGAGGGATTGCAGACACTGAACGATTGGTAAGATGGATGAGTCTGGCAGCAGCATTCGTGGTGGACTGGAGAGGGATAGACTATGTAAAGGTAAGCCAAGAAGTTGCAGTAGTCGAGGTGAGAGATGACCAGGGAGTGAATTAGAAGCTTTGTGGTGTCTTAGATTAGGAAGGGGCGTATCTTGGAGATGTTGCGGAGGTTGTGGAGGCAAGCTTTGAACAGTGATTGGATGTGGGCCTGGAAGGATCGTTCAGAATATTCAAGATTACACCTAGAGCCTTGGCACACGGGGACGGGTTGATAGTTGAGCCGTTGATTTTGATGGAGAAGTCAGGGGAATGCACAAGTGGGGGAAGAAATATTATACATTCACTATAGAGAGAGAGATCATGGGAAAGATGAAGAGCTGGAAACGTGGCAGAAACACCAAAATATCGTAAGGAACGACGGATTCACTTCAGTGTAAGGAAACCATAATTCTACCTATACCTCTGTGTGTAGGGTGACTACCAGGTAGGTGGGCAGGGTAGTATGCAGGCGCACACTCAGCACTGGTATTAGCACCCAGTGGTCCATATAAACTGAAGCACTACAGAGGGAGGTTACTGAGTGGTCTTCAGCTTGTTCCTGATTACCTGAGACCTGATCTGCTGATTCTGCCCCTCCATGTATGACCCAGCTTGTCTACCGACCTGCCGCCTCATTGTGACCTCAGCCTGCCTTCTGGACTCTGCTTACTGCCTTCTGCCTTGTAGTTTGTTTGCCCGGCTGTTACCGAGATTGGCTTCATTCCTGGACTCTGTCTTTGCTTTCTGATCTGGTGCTATGCTGCTCGGATATTCCTGACCTCAGTTTGTGCCTCAACTCTGCCTCTGTCTCCTGATCCTAAAAAAATTGAAAAGATGGGAGCTCCAGTCCATAAAAGATTTTATTCTGTAATAAAATCCATTGCATTTTGGGGGCTCAACACTCCCCCGTTATCAGGGCTTGTAGAATAATAATCATAGGATGAGGGATTGATTCATGAACTGTAAGTTGGAACCCAAACTCCACAAAAATTCAGTATGGAGTATGTGATGCCGCTGCAGCTTTCCATACCGGAGCATCTCTTGTGACTATCTGTAAGGGACCGCCCGGCGGTACCACTAGCACTCCACTGAATAGGAGCCCCCAGCGCACGGAATCTAAGTCCCAGGGTGCTTGTTCACCATGGCCCCTGATGGTGGGGATGGACTTGGAGCACCCCGAGACCAGGTCGTGGCTACTGGGTACGTCCGTCAGTGGTAGTGGTATGCGCCAAGGGCTCCCACGGGTAAGAGTCTGATATGAGGATGTCAGAAGACCCCACTGCGAGGGATGGACGGATGGATGGATGGATGAGCAAGGTCAGACGGGCCGGGTCGGTAACAGAGAGGACGGTAATGTACAAGGCAGCAGGCAGAGAATGGTCGGGTCACACGCAAGGTCAGCAACAGCAGGTCAAATCCAATAGGGGGCATCCAGGAGAGAGGTCAGGCAAAGCAAGGGTCAGGACAGGAGAAATTAGCAAGGTCAGGTACAATCCGGGTCAATAACTTACAGGGCACAGGTTCACAGATTCACAGGATGCAGGAAAGACCAGAAGGCACTGAATGACAGCTCAGGGTCATTTAAATATCCCGCCCTGCGCTGCCATTGGTGCCCAGCGGGCGGCCCGGACTACTGCACATGCGCGAACTCGAACGCCGCGGCCGGCCCGGACCTAGTGCCTGTGTCCCTGCACAGGGCGGCGCACTGCGCCTGCGCCGGGACCATCGCAGCGGGGATCGAGGGGATCCCTGACATTATCATATTATTTAGATGTTCCGTAACTTGCACTTAGTACGTGAAGTGCTACCCTCGTGAGGGCCGCTGTCCCCAAAGGTTGCCCTGACCTTGCAAGTCCCCCGATGCCTCTGACACCCTGGGTTCAAGCATAATGCCCAAATTGAAGTAAACAACTGAGTATTTATTAATGGTTCTTTAGTTGCAGACACTTCGTAAGGCAGTCACCTGATTACTGATCTCAAAGTGAAACACAAAGGTAGCTGCAGTAGTGAACACAGCAAGTCAACAGTATTTCAAATATGCCCATTTTTGTGCTTATGAGCTCCGGATTATTGGTGATTTACTCCGTTTGCACCATTGGACCTCTCTTTTGGTTAATTTTAACATTATTATTTCCCTATATACACTTTTTTTTTGTTTGTTTTTATTTACATACTTTTTCCTTCTCTCCGGCCATTTTTGTGCTCATGAGCTCTGGATCAGTGGTGGATTTTTGTTTTTGCACCACTAGATGTCCCCTTGAGTCTGGGTGAGGTCTCCTCCCTGCCTTTCTCTCCAGCTACAGCCGATTCACATTGAAGGTCTCTGTTGGCTATATATACTATCGCTTGCACGTGTCACCTACCCCTTATGAAGTCACGTGGTGTGTGATGATACGCATGAGGAGAAGTCAGGTGACGTCAGCACTCCTACATCGTTCCGACAGGCAGGGTGTCACAGTCCACCCACAAACACACGCCCACAGCGACTAGCTAACTGAGGCTCGCACGTGGGGCCGTGACTTGGGGTAAGAGGGAATAAGGGGGACTTAATCTGAATATATATATGGGGTGGCACAGTGGCTTAGTGGGAGTAATTCCCCCGAGGAGACCGGAAGGACCCAGTACCTCCTGATTTGGACGGATCTACCTTGTCTGGCCAGGGGCTGAGAAGGCAGAAAGTCAGCAAACTCAGTGCCCCCTGAGTAGACGCCCTCAGGGGTGCCACTAGTAACACCTGGGTGTGGGACCCCACAGTGTGAAGATGGCACAAGGTCACTGTTTTTACACTCTTTTTGCACAGCGCCCTTAGGACCGGGCCTTTTGGCTAAGTTCAGGGCAATTTTTGCTACGGGCCCCAGGGCCTGGTCTGTGCACAATTTGGCACGGTACCACTTTTTTATTTTCTATTTATTTAATTTATTTCACTCCCACGTTTGTCACTTTTTTCTGCTTTTGTGTGTGTTTTTCACAGGATGGAGGGTGTGGGTCCTCGGGCCTGCCCTGAAGTCTAGGGGGAGGATGTGTGGCCTTTTGGTTCCTTCCTCCCCTGATCCCTAGGGGGTTTTCTCTCCGGGAGAGCCCCTTGACCAAGTACTGGGTGTCCGGCTTCGGCTGGACATAAGGAACGGTGGTCCACCAGGCCTTTTGGCCAGGAGGACCAAATGGGAACCTTGTCCCTGTCAGGAGCTTCGTGCCCCGGGGGATCAGGGTAGTGGTCCAGCCCCTTTAGGGGTAGGACAAAAGCACACCCCTAAGTGCACTTTTTCGTGTGGTGTTCGCACTTGCACTTTTTTTGTGATCACTTACGGGCGGACGTTTGCGGACTTAGTGGCTAGCACATCTGCCTTGCAGTAAATGGGTCATGGGTTTGATTCTTGACCATGGCGCCTCCTGCATGTTCTCCCTGTGCTTGTGTGGGTTTCCTCCCACACTCCAAAGACATGCTGGTAAGTTAATTGGATCCTGTCTAAATTGACCCTTGTATGTGTGTATGTGAGTTAGGGACCTTAGATTGTACCCCCCTTGAGGGTTAGGGACCTTAGATTGTACACCCCTTGAGGGTTAGGGACCTTAGATTGTACGCCCCTTGAGGGTTAGGGACCTTAGATTGTACGCCCCTTGAGGGTTAGGGACCTTAGATTGTACACCCCTTGAGGGTTAGGGACCTTAGATTGTACGCCCCTTGAGGGTTAGGGACCTTAGATTGTACGCCCCTTGAGGGTTAGGGACCTTAGATTGTACACCCCTTGAGGGTTAGGGACTGATGTGAATGTATGATATATATATATATGTAAAGCGCTGTGTAAATGGATGACGCTATAGAAGTACCTGAAATAAATAAAATATACATATATAAGATCAGCCATGATAAACCTTCACAGCCCACACTACCTCTGGCCACCACTAGAGGGAGACTCCAATCCAGCTAGCTGACCACACACACAGGTAGACACAAATCTTACATACAATCTGGTGCACTAATTAGGGTTGCAGAGCAGCCCAGCAATCACACACTCTTCTAGGATTCCTCCAAGCCAGAACCCCAGTGTTAATCACTCTTCCACTGTCAACACACCACAAACAGTAGCTTGCCACCACCCAACAGTTTATCTGCAGAACGGTCTGCTGGGACACCTCACACACACAGATCTCCGTCTGGCAGATCTACTACCTTTACAATCTGCCAACACGCGGTGCAATTGCATACAGATTGGCAATGAACTTGACCGAGCATTTAAAGAAACTAAAATACAATCTAATCTCTCCGGAGATATGAGCCCGAGCTTAAGTATCCCAGAAGTCACTTATTAATTTTATGATTTAATATCCCAAAGTGGGCGGTGCATAAAATATGTACAAAGTATAAAAAGTTACAGAAAATACAAAAAATACAAGAAGAAACACAATTGGCTATTCACTATAAAATAAAGGGGAAATAAAAACAGAAATAAAACTTTTACCCAGATTTATCCTGCGACTGGAGCAAGTCAGAGAAAGTCCACGATCCGTCAGTCAATAGGATGGGCTCCGTACGAATTACAACGTCCATACTTCAAGTCCTCAATTTATGGGACTATGGACAAGGGCTGGATATTACTCCTTGGCCAATCAACCTTGGGGGGGTGTTCCTGTACCAGCCCAGAGGACGTTCTGAGTGCTGAAATGCCCAAAGTCAATTGGACCAGGAACGGTTTGAATCACCAAGTCAGGGATTGAATTTCCGACACCAGCGCATCAGTCCAATCGCGACAGTACCAGTCACTGTTCAGCTGTCGCAATCAGGCGCCACATAACCATTTCCTGCATTTTTCTGGCATTCTACATAGGCCACAAATACAGTTTTTACATGCAGATGTAGCCCACAGAGTGCCCCATCAGAAGGAAGTATTTTCATCTCTCTGCAACTAATATTTTAGCTTTTATGAGAGATGAAATCTATTCCTTTGATCTGTGTATATACTTTAAAGCTCCCCAGACAGATCGGAGCCCCCCTGGTCTCCTGCATCTGGCGTTCCTCTTTTAAACTCCAGGAAGGTGGCAAAGTCTGACTTTATATATATATATATATATATATATAGACAAATCTTATTGACACTTAGGTGTCACTTCCAGCCTGGAGGCTGCTCTGTCTTTTCAGTTGCTAAATATTTCTGACTGAATATATCTTTAATAACAAGGAATGAAACAATATTGGGCGGTACAGTGGCTTAGTGGTTAGCACATCTGCCTTGCAGTAAATGGGTCATGGGTTCGATTCCTGACCATGGTGCCTCCTGCACGGAGTTTGCATGTTCTCCCTGTGCCTGCGTGGGTTTCCTCTGGGTACTCTGGTTTCCTCCCACACTCCAAAGACATGCTGGTAGGTTAATTGGATCCTGTCTAAATTGGCCCTAATATGTGAGTTAGGGACCTTAGATTGTACACCCCTTGAGGGTTAGGGACTGATATGAATGTTCAATATATATATGTAAAGCGCTGTGTAAATTGACAGCGCTATATAAGTACCTGAAATAAATAATAAATTACATATTGCTACAGATCACATCTCAGTCCAATCACTTGAATCCCACATCTACGTTACACAACCCAACAAATGAAAACTGTCGGGACTCACTGGCAAGGGGCAAAAAGCCAACTCAACATCCATCTTAGCCAAAAGGGCCCCCAGACCATAATGCCGAACCCAACAAATCGCAGCATCCAAGGATGTATAAGAAACCGAGCACAACTCCGGGTCAATGTACTCATTAACCGATCCCCCCCCTGGGATAAGACGATGAATAAGCCGGAACTTATTCGGCTCCTTTTTAGGTACCAACCCCAATGGTGAAACCACCAGAGCAGGCAACGGTGGAGAGCCAAAAGGACCCACCATGCGTCCCAGTGCCACCTCCTTCACAAGCTTCAAAGACACCACCGATTGATGAACAAAAGCCGAGTGCAAATTATCTGCAGGAGGAGGGGGCAAGCAAGATTGCAGGAGATCCTGAAACCCTCCTGAAGCAGGCGAGCCCCCCGAAAATCCGTATATACACTTTTTCCTGCAGCATCGCCTCACCTAGCTCTTTCTCTTGTGTTACACCGCAAACCGGGATAAGAGCCTCCGCAGCCGGAGCACTCATGCTTAAAGCGGCACGACGCTTCAAAACGAATCTGTTGTTGTATAGCCAAAAATACCCTTCTTACGACCGGCCAGGGGACCCGAGGCTGCGGCCCCACCGGCCCCGGACTGAAAAAACAAAGTACCCACCTGAGCCAAAGTCATCAGCCGCATCCAAAGACTAACGTCCTTGTGATCCCAACGTAAGGACAGCCGAACTGCCTTCCACTGCTGGAACTGCTCGTCGTATCTCAACCAAGCTAGTCCCCCGTAGACACGATGAGCCTCCCCAATTGCGTCCAAGTAGCAAAAAAGAGCAAAACAATGCTCCGGCGCCTTGCGAACGCTTGCAACCAATTAGGAAACCGTCAAGGATTACCCTGTCAGGTGTCCACCACACGCCACGCCCACAGCGACTAGCTAACCGAGACACGCACGTGCGGCCGCGACAGGGTGGTAAAGAGGGGGAATAAAGGGGACTTACACTTGAATATCTCAAACCGTATGTAAGATCAGTCGTGATACCGTTCACAGCCCGCACTACCTCTGGCCACCAGAAGATGGAGACTCCACTCCAAGCCAGCTAGCTGACCACACACACTGGCAGATAGGAATCTTACATACAACCTGGTGCACGGATTAGAGTCGAGGACCAGTTTAGTAATTACACCCTTCTAGGATTCCTCCAGCTATTCCACAAGCCAGAACCCCGGTGCTAATCACCCTTCCACTGTCCACACTCCCCTGCACCAGACACACCACAAAGGTAGCCTGCCACCACCCAACAGTTTATCCGCAGAACGGTCTGTTGAGGCACCACACACACACAGATCTCCGTCTGGCAGATCGGTTACCTTTGCAATCTGCGTGCAATCTGCCCACTCACAGTGCAGTTGCATACAGATTGGCAATGAGCTTAGCCGTGCGTTTTAAAGGCACTAAAATACAATACAATCTAATCTCTCCGATCTAATCTCCCCGATCTAGTCTCTCCGATCTAATCTCTCCGATCTAATCTCCCCGATCTAGTCTCTCCGATCTAATCTCTCCGATCTCGTCTCTCCGAAGATATGAGCACGTGCTTACATACACAGAAGTCACTAATTAATTTTAAGATTTAATTTCCCAAAGTGGGCGGAGCATAAAATATGTACAAAGTATAAAAAGTTACAGAAAATACAAAAGATATAAGAAGACACACAAATGACTAATTACTATAAAATAAAAGGGAATAAAAAGACAGAATAACACTTTACCCTGCGGCTGGAGCAAGCCAGAAACTTAGCAATCCATTGGTCAATCGAACCAGCTCCGTACGAATCACCAATGTCCAAATGTCCGTGTACCCAATTTATTGGGATTTGGACATGGGCGGGACATTAGTCTTTGGCTAATTGACCCTGGGGGAGGTGGTCCTGACCTGCCCACAAGAGGTACTGTGTATGGACCTGCCCAAGTTCTATTGGGCCAAGACTGGCCTAAACACCAAGTCGAGGATTGGATTTCCGACACCAGCGCGTCAGCCGATCGCGACAGTACCAAACACCAGCGATGTGCGAACTGGGCGCTATATTTTACATTTCAGTGTTTTTGGTTTAATTACATTATTGAATTACATTTTTTATTATTATATTATTATTTTTTATGATTATTTAATAAATTGTAATTTATGATTTCGTGTTTCAAATTTTATCCTCCCCGGGACGTTTACTACACTCTTGTTCGGACAGATTTCAGGGAGTTATTCCTAAAAATTACAGCCGACAATAAAAAAATACATATTTCCATGCAAAAAAATGTACCACTTTGAGCACAGAAATACTGACATAATCAGACTGCTAGGGAGGTTAAACATCATGTCTCCATATAACCAAGTTATACGTTTCTAACCAACAAGATGGCCACCATGTTCCGGTGCGTGATGATGTCATGTGTTCTGACTCCTCCCAACATGTTTAGTCATCTATGATGTCTTCAGGGGCGTGGCCAGCGTACGAAGGCAACACCTACATATAGGTAGGAGGGAGCCCAACTCCTCCCCTATATTAATAAATTGCCAGTGTCAGTGTCCCTAAGGATAGAATGTATGGGACGCTTGGCACACATAACAACTACACAGTATATTATGTTATCACTTTATTATTTACAGAGCGCCGCACTAATATTTTGGAATTACAGAATATGATTTGTTATATTTTTTTTTATAATGGAATGTGGCAGTTGATTATTTATTTCATTTATTTTGGGGCATTTTTTACTTAGCGCAGTTTGTGTTTTTGAAGGTCAATTTTTTTTTACCTAGATAAATACGGTGATTTATATATTATATTATATGTAAATCTTCTAACGGGCAGCACAGCGGCTAAATGGTTAGCACTTCAACCTGGCAGTACTCGGGTCGCTGGTTCAAATCCCAACCATGGCACCACCTGCCTGGAGTTTGCATGTTCTCCCTGTGCCTGCATGGGTTTCCTCTGGGTACTCCGGTTTCCTCCTACACTCCAAAGACATGCTGGTAGGTTAATTGGCTCCTGTCTATATTGTCCCTAGTATGTGTATGTATGAATGGGAGTTAGGGACCTTAGATCGTACGCCCCTTGAGGGTTAGGGACCTTAGATTGTAGGCCCCTTGAGGGTCAGGGACCTTAGATTGTATGCCCCTTGAGGGTCGGGGACCTAAGATTGTACGCCCCTTGAGGGTCGGGGACCTTAGATTGTATGCCCCTTGAGGGTCAGGGACCTTAGATTGTATGCCCCTTGAGGGTCGGGGACCTTAGATTGTATGCCCCTTGAGGGTTAGGGACCTAAGATTGTACGCCCCTTGAGGGTCGGGGACCTTAGATTGTATGCCCCTTGAGGGTCGGGGACCTTAGATTGTATGCCCCTTGAGGGTCGGGGACCTTAGATTGTATGCCCCTTGAGGGTCGGGGACCTTAGATTGTATGCCCCTTGAGGGTCGGGGACCTTAGATTGTAGGCCCCTTGAGGGTCAGGGACCCAAGATTGTAGGCCCCTTGAGGGTTAGGGACCTTAGATTGTATGCCCCTTGTGAGTCAGGGACCTTAGATTGTATACCCCTTGAGGGTCAGGGACCTTAGATTGTACGCTCCTCGGGGGCGGGGACTGATGTGAATGTATAATATATATGTAAAGTGCTGCGTAAATTGACAGCGCTATATAAGTACCTGAAATAAATAAAAAGATAATAATGTGTTAAAAAACACTTATGGAAGCAAAAAAATTATATCATGTCAACATCACCAAATGCTGACAAATACAGAAATAAAGCATTATATATTTCACATTTTAATAAAACTTAAAATAATTACAAAAATCTTTAATATAAAATATATTAACAATACTAATAATGAATTTTAAATCCAATAATACCTAAAATAATGAAAAAAAAATAAAAACAAGAAATGCCACTTAAATTCACCCATTATTAATGAATGCATTCACATCCCACTCAATGTTGAGACCATGGGGCACAAAAGCTTTCAGAGTGTATATCCAACATACTTCCAATCTGGCAATCTCACGTTTACTATAGCTACCTCTCCGCTTCTTAGAAAGGGTATCAATGCCAGCAAATAGCGTACCCTCTGGGTTTTTATTATGAAAGAGGGCAAAATGTTTGGAAACGCTATGGTTGGGAAAGCCCTTTTTCATATTAGCAATACGTTCTTTTACCCTAGTTTGAAAAGATATATATATATATTTATTGAAATATATTTTGAAGTATATTGAATACAGTCAAAATTGTAGCATTTCAAATATATGACAATATATTTGGAAGAATATTTTTAAAATATATTTCAAATACATATTTTCTTCCATGTGGGATCTGATCACGGAAGACAGCGAGGGGCCTACAGTGCAGTCCCATTGTCCACCTTAGTAGAGGCTCAGACTTTGGTTACCATAGAGATTCAAAATGATTAAGTAGCCAAGAAGTGAAAAACACCCAATAGGGCCAATAGGGCCCAACCATCATTACTGTCCACTAAGACAGACATGTGAGGCATGCAGGATTTCCTACAGTTTGTTTTCTTTAGAAAGTAGCCACATCCGGAGTAGCAAAGCCTGTCCCCTGGCAGCAGGCTACAGAAAGCTACTCTTTACGGACACAGTGGTCTCTCTGCAGAGGTCCAGCAGTGTCCAACACTGTCAGGGCTCCAGGTATGACCAGAGGTATGTGAACTGACGCAGGGAAACGCAGGCTTCAGATATGTTATAAACAATATAATTTATTAATACTAACAATACATAAACGCAGTGCAATACTAAAACATAACACAGTGCAAACGAACCAAACCACCCACAGATAACAATACATACAATGCAAAAGTCGTCAGGCAGGTCGGGTCAATAACAATCGGACAGGTAGGAACAGGAGGAGCAGGCAGAGAGTAGTCAGGTCACGAGCCGGGTACAGCAACTAACGGGCAGGTAGGTACAGGGGGTCAGGCAGAGAATGGTCGGGGTCACAAGCCAGGGATCAAACAGGAGAAGTCAGCAGAGGTCAGGATCAGGCAGGGTCGGCAACAAATCAGTCAGACAGGAACAGGAACAGGAACAGGAACAGGAATGCAGGTAACAAGATACAGGGGCCCATGGTAAAACACACACGAAGGCCCAGACTGCAGGTCTGGCCATCCCTTAAATACACCTGCAATCAGCCTCAGGTGTTTGGCTGACTGCAGGGTTGAGTCTCTGATTGCTGAGAGCACCCGCTGGCCAGCCCTGGTACTGCAGCCCACAAGGCAGGTGAGTCCCACCATTATTGGCAAGTCCATTCCTGACAAACACTTTCTGGCAGGCCAACTCCTCCAATGTCTGTTTTGGTGATTAGGCAGCAGGACTCCAAACAATGGCTTCTCGGAGACTTGCTTCCCCGCGGCTTCATTGTCTATTGATTTGCTTTTCTCTCGACTATAATTCCATTGTTTTTGTTGTTTTTAGACGTTGATATTGCTATTGGCCAGCAATGCAGCATTTAAGGAAACAGTAAATTCTTCGGCATACGTTTGGTATGATTTTTGGGCATTTGTTTGTCCTTTTTTTTTCTTTTTTCTTACTTCTTTTTTTGCATTCTTTTTAGCTTTGCTGACGAGAGTTTCCAGATTTTTCATCCAGCCGAGGACTCCGGTTTTACAATTTCCGGCAGAAAATGCTTTCTCCACCAAGGCCTCTACGTAGGCTTCGTGTATCTTGTTGGCCTTCTTTCTTATGCCTTCTTCCACCTCTCTTAGCAGATATTCCTCGTACTTCTGCTCATGCCAGCTGGCGCGAGTATTTTGTGCACAACGGCAGCAATCGCAGCTCGATAGGAAGAGTTTCATTGCGATGAGAACACAAATGCCCATCAGACCAACCATCTGCAGGAGAGCAAAAAGAGAAATGTTATCCATTGGGAGATATGTAATCCAAACACAAAAGATGAGGCAAGGGAACGTAACCCCTTCATGAAGGAGGGCAGTTCTGGGGCAAGGTCACCCAGGGCAACCAAGCCAAACTGCACCCCCCCCTTCATTATGTGTGAGCGTCAGGGACGTCACACATAATGGATCCTGTACTGTATGTATACGATGTATTATATAATGTGTCCTGTATGTATACAATGTATGATATAATGGATCCTGTATGTATACAATGTATTATATAATGTATCCTGTATGTATACAATGTATTATATAATGGATCCTGTATGTATACAATGTATGATATAATGTGTCCTGTATGTATACAATGTATTATAGAATGGATCCTGTATGTATACAATGTATGATATAATATATCCTGTATGTATACAATGTATGATATAATGTATCCTGTATGTATACAATGTATGATATAATGTGTCCTGTATGTATACAATGTATGATATGATGTGTCCTGTATGTATACAATGTATGATATAATGGATCCTGTATGTATACAATGTATTATATAATGTGTCCTGTATGTATACAATGTATGATATAATGTGTCCTGTATGTATACAATGTATGATATAATGGATCCTGTATGTATACAATGTATTATATAATGTATCCTGTATGTATACAATGTATTATATAATGTGTCCTGTATGTATACAATGTATTATATAATGTGTCCTGTATGTATACAATGTATTATAGAATGGATCCTGTATGTATACAATGTATGATATAATATATCCTGTATGTATACAATGTATGATATAATGTATCCTGTATGTATACAATGTATTATATAATGTGTCCTGTATGTATACAATGTATGATATAATGGATCCTGTATGTATACAATGTATGATATAATGGATCCTGTATGTATACAATGTATGATATAATGTGTCCTGTATGTATACAATGTATGATATAATGTGTCCTGTATGTATACAATGTATGATATAATGTGTCCTGTATGTATACAATGTATGATATAATGTGTCCTGTATGTATACAATGTATTATATAATGTATCCTGTATGTATACAATGTATGATATAATGGATCCTGTATGTATACAATGTATGATATAATGGATCCTGTATGTATACAATGTATGATATAATATATCCTGTATGTATACAATGTATGATATAATGGATCCTGTATGTATACAATGTATGATATAATGTGTCCTTTATGTATACAATGTATTATATAATGGGTCCTGTATGTATACAATGTATGATATAATGTGTCCTGTATGTATACAATGTATTATAGAATGGATCCTGTATGTATACAATGTATGATATAATATATCCTGTATGTATACAATGTATGATATAATGTGTCCTTTATGTATACAATGTATTATATAATGTGTCCTGTATGTATACAATGTATTATAGAATGGATCCTGTATGTATACAATGTATGATATAATATATCCTGTATGTATACAATGTATGATATAATGTGTCCTTTATGTATACAATGTATTATATAATGGGTCCTGTATGTATACAATGTATGATATAATGTGTCCTTTATGTATACAATGTATTATGTAATGGATCCTGTATGTATACAATGTATTATATAATGTGTCCTGTATGTATACAATGTATGATATAATGTGTCCTGTATGTATACAATGTATTATATAATGGATCCTGTATGTATACAATGTATGATATAATATATCCTGTATGTATACAATGTATTATATAATGTGTCCTGTATGTATACAATGTATGATATAATATATCCTGTATGTATACAATGTATTTTATAATGTGTCCTGTATGTATACAATGTATGATATAATGGATCCTGTATGTATACAATGTATGATATAATGTGTCCTGTATGTATACAATGTATTATATAATGTGTCCTGTATGTATACAATGTATGATATAATGGATCCTGTATGTATACAATGTATTATATAATGTGTCCTGTATGTATACAATGTATTATATAATGGATCCTGTATGTATACAATGTATGATATAATGGATCCTGTATGTATACAATGTATTATATAATGGATCCTGTATGTATACAATGTATGATATAATGGATCCTGTATGTATACAATGTATTATATAATGGATCCTGTATGTATACAATGTATTATATAATGGATCCTGTATGTATACAATGTATGATATAATGGATCCTGTATGTATACAATGTATGATATAATGTGTCCTGTATGTATACAATGTATGATATAATGTGTCCTGTATGTATACAATGTATTATATAATGTGTCCTGTATGTATACAATGTATGATATAATGGATCCTGTATGTATACAATGTATGATATAATGGATCCTGTATGTATACAATGTATTATATAATGTGTCCTGTATGTATACAATGTATTATATAATGGATCCTGTATGTATACAATGTATTATATAATGGATCCTGTATGTATACAATGTATGATATAATGGATCCTGTATGTATACAATGTATTATATAATGGATCCTGTATGTATACAATGTATGATATAATGGATCCTGTATGTATACAATGTATGATATAATGGATCCCTTGTGTATACAATGTATGATATAATGGATTGTGTTTGAACTGCAGAAAACTTGCCCCTCTCCTCATCTCCACAACATAGAGGGGGAAGGTGATCTGTAGTCCACAGAGAGAACTGGGAACAATGTAGCTGTGATCAGACAGCCCAGGCAGAGAGGAAGTCATCAGCCCACAATGATTTCTGGCAGGATCAGAGGGGATATTTTCATATCAAACTGATATACAGTAACCAACTTTCTATGAAATATTTAACAGAAGAAAGGGCAGCAGATAAAAGAGGCTCATTGATCATTGCAGGCGCCACACACAAATACATCGAATATATACCGTACATACAAACTCCAACTGATTTCCACACTCCAATGTGCTGCTGCAATCTTCAGAGACATTTATTCATCCGGTACAAAAGTCCAACACGTTCCCAGCGCCCCCTCAGCCTCAGGTGAAGCGCAATGAACAAAGTAATGAGATATATTAAAATACAAAGAGCAAAGGAAGATGGCTCCCACTGCTCTCTCTGAGCCTATGAGGAGGGAGAGAGCCAAGAGAGCCGCTGCTCTTGTGCACAGCCCTGGATTGAGATCGAGCTCAGGTTAGGGCTGTCTTAATGAATGGGTGGACATGGGCACTGCCCAGGGGCCCCAGAAGCACGGGGGCCCATTATCAGGGCCAGGACAAGGTTGGGGTGGGCACCATCTTGGGGGGGGGGGGGTTGCACTGGCGGCTTGGCTGCTCCTTCCACTCCTCTTTGACAGGAGTAACTGCAATGTCACTCCTGTCAGAAGGAGCTGCTGTTAGCTTCTGCTGGGGAGAAGATTCACCTTTCTCCTCCCTCCTGCAGGGGGCGGAAGAGAGCTGACGCTGAGATTTAGAACTCACTTCTGTCCCTCCATGAAAGAGGAAGGAGGAGCTGCCTTTATTGCTGGTGGGAACAACATTTGTGATCTCTGAGTACAAGGGGGGGGGGGCACAACTTTGATGTAAGGGGGCACTGTGATGGGAAACTTGATGTAAGGGGGCACTGTGTTGGGGACACCTGATGTATGGGGGCACTGTGAGGGGACACCTGATGTATGGGGGCACTGTGAGGGGGACACCTGATGTATGGGGGCACTGTGATGGGGACACCTGATGTATGGGGACACTGTGATGGGAAACCTGATGTATGGGGGCACTTTGATGGGGACACCTGATGTATGGGGGCACTGTGATGGGAAACCTGATGTATGGGGGCACTGTGAGGGGGACACCTGATGTATGGGGGCACTGTGATGAAAAACCTGATGTAAGGGGGCACTGTGAGGGGGACACCTGATGAAAGGGGGCACTGTGAGGGGGACACCTGATGAAAGGGGGCACTGTGATGGGGACACTTGATGTGTGGGGGCACTGTGAGGGTGACACTTGATGTATGGGGGCACTGTGATGGGGACACCTGATGTATGGGGGCACTGTGAGGGGGACACATGATGTATGGGGGCACTGTGATGGGAAACCTGATGTATGGGGGCACTGTGAGGGCGACACCTGATGTATGGGGGCACTGTGATGGGGACACTTGATGTATGGGGGCACTGTGAGGGGAACACATGATGTATGGGGGCACTGTGATGGGGACACTTGATGTATGGGGGCACTGTGAGGGGGACACTTGATGTATGGGGGCACTGTGAGGGGGACACATGATGTATGGGGGCACTGTGAGGTGGACACATGATGTATGGGGGCACTGTGATGGGAAACCTGATGTATGGGGGCACTGTGATGGGGACACCTGATGTATGGGGGCACTGTGATGGGGACACTTGATGTGTGGTGGCACTGTGAGGGTGACACTTGATGTATGGGGACACTGTGAGGGGGACACCTGATGTATGGGGGCACTGTGAGGGGGACACATGATGTATGGGGGCACTGTGATGGGGAGATCGGATGTAAGGGAGCACTGTGAGGGTGACACTTGATGTATGGGGCACTGTGATGGGGAACCTGATGTAAGGGGGCACTGTGATGGGGAAGCTGATGTAAGGGGGGCACCTGATGCAGGCTGGTGGGGGCCCCAGTGTATTTGTTTGCCCAGGGCCTCATGATGCTATTAAGATGGCACTGGCAATAGTGGAAGATTCTCTGTACAACTTCCTTTGCTCTTTGTAGTTAAAGAGCTTCCAGGGAAGTGACGAGCCTCAGGTGATACAAAGAGATGAAACAAATCCTCTGACACATGTTGTACCTGTTTATCTGCGGCCCTCTCTTCAGCCTACAGCCTTCTAAAACGCACAGGTCAAAGGCCTTTTCTCATCTTCAGCAGGCAGGGGGTGGGAATCTGATGTCATACACTGCACAACATTGAGAGGAGAGCTGAGTGTAATCTGAGACGCGAGTGGAGGGAATGCACACACCCTTCCTCTACACAGTCTCCTATGAATACATGCACAGCTGATGCTATTAATCACCTCATGTGTGCTGGAGGGGAGGTGAGGCTGTCTTCTGAGATTCTATGGTGTCAGGATAACCTATCAGAAGGGACTGATGCAGAGAGAGGTCAGATCGGATCCACGCTAGGTGATATCCATTGAGGCAAGTGCACACTATAGAGGGATATGCTTTATTCAGTTTTCATTTCATAGGTTTACAACCACTTTACATGTAAATAATTAATAAAAATAATAAACAATGATTATGATTATTTTATGTTATTATTATTATGTTGTTATTATTATTACTATTACTAATAATAATAACAATAAAATAATCATAAGTTATTATTATTATTATTTATTATTAATAATAATAATAATAATAATATAATAATAAAACCAATAAAATAGTAATAACAACAACAATAATAATAATAATTTATATATAAATGATAATAATAATAATAATAATAATAATAATAATAATAATAATAACACCAATAAAATGGTGATAATAATAGTAATAATAATAATTTATATATAAATGATAATAATAATAATAATAAAACCATTAAAATAATAATAATAATAATAACAATAATAATAATTTATATATAATAATAATACTAATAATTATAATAATAATTACTATTATTATACAGGATTTATATATCACCATCAGTTTGCACAGCACTTTACAAAATATGGGCAGACAATACAATTACAATACAAAAAAAATCATAGGGACCTGCCCAGAGACAGACAACTCATGGGGCCTCCGGGCAATAGGGGATCATGGGGGTGTCCTTGCTCACTCTCAAAGCACACCCAAAAAAGCCTATAAAAAGGTACCAGGGGCATTTCATGGGGCCCCCTACTGACCCTGGGCCCTTGGGCAGTGCCCGAGTGTTCGAATGGTCAGTCCGCCCCCCCTGGACCTGCCTATTATTTTTGTCATTTCTCTACACCAGAAAAAGAGCGGCGAAGCACAAAACTGTTGAGTTGCTCTTACCTTTGTACCTGATGAATAAATGTCTCTGAAGATTGCAGCAGCAAATTGGAGTGTGTAAATCATTTGGAGTTTGTATTAGTGACAGTTTGGAACCCGTCTTTCACTGCCCCCACCAAGTATAAGTGACAGTTTGGAACCCGTCTTTCCCTGCCCCCACCATGTATTAGTGACAGTTTGGAACCCGCCTTTCCCTGCCCCCACCATGTATTAGTGACAGTTTGGAACCCGTCTTTCTCTGCCCCCACCATGTATTAGTGACAGTTTGGAACCCGTCTTTCACTGCCCCCACCATGTATTAGTGACAGTTTGGAACCCGTCTTTCTCTGCCCCAACCATGTATTAGTGACAGTTTGGAACCCGTCTTTCCCTGCCCCCACTATGTATTAGTGACAGTTAGGAACCCGTCTTTCCCTGCCCCCACCATGTATTAGTGACAGTTTGGAACCCGTCTTTCACTGCCCCCACCAAGTATAAGTGACAGTTTGGAACCCGTCTTTCCCTGCCCCCACCATGTATTAGTGACAGTTTGGAACCCGTCTTTCCCTGCCCCCACCATGTATTAGTGACAGTTAGGAACCCGTCTTTCCCTGCCCCCACCATGTATTAGTGACAGTTAGGAACCCGTCTTTCCCTGCCCCCACCATGTATTAGTGACAGTTTGGAACCTGTCTTTCCCTGCCCCCACCATGTATTAGTGACAGTTTGGAACCCGTCTTTCCCTGCCCCCACCACTCTCATGGCATTTTGTGGAGTACACGCACCCCACTATGGTGTCCATATATATAAATATCCCGTACCTGGCCTATCGGCTTGACTATGGCATTTTTTTCTCCCCCTCTTAGAAACCTCACCAAGCAGTTCAGGTATCTTCCATCACTCAATACAATCAAGAACCATAAAATAGGAGCGGTGGAGATTCGAATGAAGCTGTAACAAGAGCGACATCCTGAGCAGCACGATCGACACGATGAACAAGGAACGTCAGAAAACTTGCACCCCAGAAACAGCAGAATCAGGCACGGCACGACGATGAAGAACAAGCTGTAGATGAAGGCCATGGCAGAGTCTCCGGGACAGTCAAAGTCGCCTTCCACAAATTTCTCCAGCAGGAGAAGGAGGAGAGCCAGGCCCGTCGTGGACAGGATATTGAAATAGGACAAGACGAAGGTTCTGAGCGCCTCCAGCCCACTCATTATCCAAGGAAATGTATCGGTCTGGTGTCACCGATTATTCGTTGGACTTCTGAGCCTCGGTAGCTGGTGTCTCCTTTTTGTGAGGGTGAATTAGAGGTGGAACTTCAGGATCTTCTTGAAAGCTGAAAGAAAAAGTTAAAAAATTTCCACTAGAATTATTTTGCGTAAACAAATTCTTTACATTGCAGTCTGTGAGTGGAGAGTGAGCTCCAGGGGAAAGAAAAAAGGGTGACATGTCTGATGCAGTCTATTAACTGCATTAAAACATCTGTTTTTGATTGGATCTATCAGTGATCCAACTACCAGGGTCCACAGCTGGGCCCTGGGGTTCCACCACCACATGGCATTGGCTTGCAACTGGGCCCTGGGGTTCCACCACCATCTGGTGTTGGCTTGTAACTGGGCCCTGGGGTTCCTCCCCCACCTGGTGTTGGCTTGCAACTGGGCCCTGGGGTTTGGGTACTACCTGCATTGGCTTGCAACTGGGCCCTGAGGTTCCACCACCAATTAGTGTTGGCTTGCAACTGGGCCCTGGGGTTTGGACACTACCTGCATTGGCTTTCAACTGGGCCCTGGGGTTCCACCACCACCTGGTGTTGGCTTGCAACTGGGCCCTGGGGTTCGGCCACTACTTGCATTGGCTTGCAACTGGGATCTAGGGTTCCACCACCACCTGGTGTTGGCTTTCAACTGGGCCCTGGGGTTCCGCCACCACCTGGCGTTGACTTGGAACTGGGCCCTGGGGTTCCACCACCACCTGGCATTGGCTTGCAACTGGGCCCTGGGGTTCCACCACCATCTGGTGTTGGCTTTCAACTGGGCCCTGGGGTTTGGCCACTACCTGCATTGGCTTGCAACTGGGTCCTGAGGTTCCACCACCAACTAGTGTTGGCTTTCAACTGGCCCCTGGGGTTTGGCCACTACCTGCATTGGCTTGCAAGTGGGCCCTGGGGTTCCACCACCATCTGGTGTTGGCTTGCAACTGGGCCCTGGGGTTTGGCCACTACCTGCATTGGCTTGCAGCTGGGCCCAGGGGATCGGCCACCACCTAGCATTGGCTGGCAACTGGGCCCTGGGGTTCAGCCACTACCTAGCATTGGCTTGCTACTGGGCCCTGGGGTTCCGCCACCACCTGGCGATGGCTTGCAACTGGGCCTTAGCGATCCACCACCAAGGAGGCAGGAAGGGGGCCCGCTGCATAACTTGTTCAATTCTTTGTGACTTCCTTGCTACTTGCTTGCGATTCCCTTTGCAACTTTCCTGTGACTTGCTTGCAACTTTTGTGATTTAACACAGCAGTCTATGGCACTCAAATCGCGCCAAAGTCGCAGAAAAGTAACGCCAAAACCTTTTTTTGTTGCTGCGACTCCCATTGAAATGAAAGTGTTTTGACCTGTCATGCGACTTTATGTGCGTCAAGGGCCTAAGGATCAGTGGGAATGGCCCCAGACCCAGAGAGAAGGACCCCAGGCATAGGTCACATGTATCTGCTAATTCCCTCTAGCATTCTCTAGAAGTGTTACATTGTATCTCTTGTTGCAAAGAAGTATTTCCTCCGCTGCTCAGCTCCACCTAGTGGCCATAATGCAATATTTTCCATTGTCCTGCTTCACCCAACACCTCATGGTTGCTGCGACTCAATGCAGCACCCATTGAAATGAAGGTGTTTCGACTTGTCATGCAACTTTATGGGTGTAAAGGGTCCCAGGCTTGGAGGAAAGGGCCCCGGGACCAATGGAAAGGGCCCCTTCAATTAGGGTGGCCTTTTGTGGTTTCCTGGCACAGGGTCCGGAACAAGTAGGTGGAATGTCGGTGCTCTGGCTCTGTGTGTTTTCTCAGCACAGATGCAACTGAATGATGAGGATTGGTATGGCCGGCACTTATCTTCCTAAATAAAAAACTTTATTGAGTGCGTAACATGCGCATATAAACTGGCTTACGCGTTTCGGTAATAAGCCTTAGTCATAGCTGAAACGCGTAAACCATTTTATATGCACATTTTACACGCTCAATAAAGTTTATTATTCATAACAATTCTAGAAAATGCTAGAGTGATTTAGCAAGTAACCATTGGTTACATTTGTCTCCTGATTCCCTCCAGCATTCTCTAGAATCGTTATGTTGTATCTCTTGCTGCAAAGATGTGTGTATTTCCTGCGCTCCTCAACACCATCTAGTGGCCATAATGCGTTATTTTCCATTGTCCTACTTCACCCAACACCTCATGGTCTCCTGCTGGCTACTCCTTGCCCTTTTCAGTCCTCTCTTGCCAATGGGTTAACCCTTTCAGGTCCGCTGTGCCCATAATCAGGGTTGGAGGCTTTTTCCCTCCCCAAACCCCTCTAAGCCTCTGAATTCCGAGTCCCACATGAGGACCTAATAATCCTGGGAAAACTACAAGTGACGCAAGTATGGAGGTGCGCCGGGTAACAGAGGGTCATCATTCCAGCCTGGGATCTGTCAGAGTGTGGATCCATCATCCTCCACTCACTGCCACTGTCACCCGGCCACTGCCAGCCACAGATACAGTCCATCCAGGACACTGATCTTGTCTTTAATATTGGTTCTGGTGGCATCTTATGGCGCTTATTTTTGCAGATGAAAAGACGTTTTGCAGTTTCATGCTTCTTTGTAGATTAAATATTTTCTGCTGTTTTAAAAAAAAATTCTTGGGGGGGAATTTTCACGTAGCTGGTCTTGCTTAGGGCACAAAATTGTCTAGCACCAGTCCTGGATGGAGGCCACACTTAGGCGCGGTGTAATTGTGGGTGTGAACGTAGCCCTAAGGTGCATAACATTCTGATAGTCGGTTGTGATTGGCTGATCACTCAAAAAGGTTTTGCACTCATAAAAGAAAAGGTTTTATGAAATATTTTGCTGCCCTCACTGTAGCACCTGAAAAGTCCCGAAAAAATTCCTGTGTTGTTGTTACACAAAAGCACCTGAAAAGTCCCTCCGCAACATTCCGATGTGTTCTTCGATCACACGAGACAAGGACTCCTGCTGGCAGGAAGCTGTACTCTGCTCAGGTATAGGTCAGCAACATCAACACAGTCTGAAGCATTTTAAAGAGAAATGTTCCCATTAATCTCTGCCCAGGATGGAATTCTATCAGTTCCACACACATTCGGGGGTGTACCTACGAATCGTGGGGCCCTATAGCAACATTTTAATGGGGTCCTCCAGACAAACTCTCTGTGTAGTGGCAGGCATCGTCAGCTTGTAATTGGGAAGATGTTTGTGGGCGAGGCCAACTACACGTGGGGGCACTTTTGTGAACACGCCCACTAAAGGAAGGCCCGAAGTAAGAAAAAAGAAGACCTGAATGAAGGGTCGGCATGACGGGGGTTAAAGGGGGTTGGGATGGACAGAGTCCTATTAGCATAAGGGGGAGTCAAGATAGTTTAGGAAGGAGTTGGGGGAGCCAAGAGGGGTGGTCTTACAGGGTGTGGCAGGGTTTTTTCAGTCTGGAGGGAGTTTTCACAGGGCAAACTTCCCTCCCACCCGCCCGTTGTTTTATGGTCTGTCTGGGTGGTGGTTGTGCCATATTGGTGCTGGGGGACGTCCGGCGGGGTGCAAGGTCCTCGTTGGTTAAGCTGGGCACAAGAAAAGGCACTTTGTAGGAACCCATCTGAGGTACGGCTTCCAGTTGTTCTGGTGAGGGTATCTGCGGTGGTGTCTCCAAGTCGGTGCGGCTGGAGGCCGAGTTAAGCAGGACGCAGGTATTCATTTTTCTTGATGCCTATTAGGACCTTGCAGGAACGTATGTTATACTGTGTTTTCTGTTATTTAAAAAATGTTTTTTATTGATGGTTTTGGGCCATTAACTCCATTTGTTGTCAGTGTGGTTACTTAGGTTAAGGATGGGGGGTAGGTATTGTTTGAGTGGGACTTACAAGCCATCTTTAGTCCCCTGGTCATGCCCACGACCCGGCGGGTCCATGGTCATGTGAAATCAACATTTTTGTGGCACTCCATATTTAGAAGTAAGCCGTTCTTCTTGAAGGGGTTGCTGCTTCCAAAGCCATTGTCTAGGGAGGGGGCATTATTTGTATTTATCCGAACATTTGAATTGAAGCCAATAAAAGCGATCTTCTTGCTTTCTGAGAACCATTGCAAGTAGCGTTGCATGATACCAGTATGTGCCGATTTTCAGGGCTGTGGATAACGGGGTACCACTAGTTCTCCTGTATGGGGCCCAGGCCAGCAGGGGGGCCCAGGCAGCCGGGTGAATTAGATGTGGGCAGGGAGGGTGACCAGCATGGTGGGTGGCAATTTATGGAATCAATGCCCTGTATGGCTCTCTCTGCAGCAGCTGTAATCTGGCTTCTTCTGCTCTCCCTCCCGTTGCACCATACATTTCCCCCTGCTGCCCATTCCCCCTCGACCCTCGCAGTGCTGGCGGCTTCCCTCCTCTCCTTCCCACTGGCAGCTGCCAGCATACAATAGGATCCTTCAGGATGGAGAGAGGCGGAAGGGTCCGGTAAATATGTCACATTTACTAGCCTTTCCTGAATGGTCACAATGAGTGATCAGTACCGATCACTCACTGTGTTCAAAATGAAGCACCGTAAAACTGTGTTTTTTTTGGGGGGGTCCTTTCAGGTCTACTGTATGGGGTCCCAGGATTTCTAACAGGAGCTCTGCTGATACTAAGCTACAATAAGTAGGGGGCAGAAATGAGGGTGAGATATACAGAATATATAAGCAGTATATACTGTATATGTATACTGTGGGTGGAGAAGAGGTGGAAGAGTTAAGAAGAAGACCGGGTAAGAGATGAGGAGCTGAATGGGGAAACGGGGTCGTCTGCAGTCTATTTGATGTTTTACAAAGTGGTTGGCTGTAGATTTTCTCTTTGTTGATTTGCTGAAGTGCTGGGCAGAAGTGCACCACATAATCAGAGAACCCACTTTATCCAAAGAGAACCAGCATGTGCTCACCAGCATGTGCTCCCCCCATAAAGATTGGTCTAGCCTTCTGCTGTGATAGGTGGGGGTAGTACTTGCCAATTAATCAATCAGGAGTTAATGAAAGACACATATGACACATAGCAAGAGGGCCCGAAATTTAGGTAAGGCAATAAAGAAAACATATAAAAACAATAAACATCACAATAATGTGGAGAAGACTACAGATGGTGAAAGCAGCAACATAAATGTATAATTTAGGTGGATGCCTTTGAGAACGTGCATGCGCACGAAACGTGTCAGGGAAGGAGCCTCTGTGCTGATGTCACGCTGCCGTGTCCACGTGATGGTCCGTCGGCCATCTTTGTAAGTGCTTTTTATCCATTGATGATTTTATGCTCCACATGGTTGCTATCTTTTTAATAAAACATACTACACTATATGATAATGTCTCCGGGCTCGGTCTAAGAGCTTGCTCTCTAGGAGGAATCACTTTTCCTTGGTTCACCATGGGCTGGAGATGGAGACTTGGCTACTCTACTTTTGATTGTTCATTTGGTGCATCACTGGCTTCTGGAGAGATCCCACCTTCAACCGGGTCACCGGCAGGAGGAACAAGCAGGAACACCCCTTAGTGTCATTCCGCTCTGGGCTTGCTTGCTGCTTCCTTCTGGTGAATGCATTATGGTGAAGGTGCAGCGCAGGAGTCACAGAAGTCACTACATTTTGTTGATTTGATCACATCACTATTTTTGGGACTATTACAGTGAAGGAAATGTGTATTTGTTCCCCGGCTGATGGTGAATGTTCACCCCTCACACAGAAATGATCAGCCTAACAATGAAATGTTCGCCCCTCACACAGAAATGATCGGTCTAACAATGGAATGTTCGCCCCTCACACAGAAACGATCGGTCTAACAATGGAATGTTCGGTGTAACACTGAGAGACAGAATACAACAACAAATTCAGCAGAAATGCGTCTAACAAATGATGACGGATCTGCATGTTCATGAGGGAAAGAAGGATTTGATCCCCTGCACAAAACATGACTTAGTACTTGGTGGCCAATCCCTTGTTGGCAATCACAGAGGTCAGACGTTTCCTGGAGTTGGCCCCCAGGTTCGCACACATCTCAGGAGGGATTTTGGCCCACTCCTCTTGGCAGATCGTCTCCAAGTCATTAAGGTTTGGTGGCTGATGTTTGGCAACTCAAACTTTCAGCTCCCTCCACAGATTTTCAATCGGATTTAGGTCTGGAGACTGGCTAGGCCACTGCAGGACCTTAATGTGCTTCTTCTTGAGCCGCTCCTTTGTTGCCTTGGCCGTGTGTTTTGGGTCCTTGTCATGCTGGAACACCCATCCATGACCCATTTTCAATGCCCTGGCTGAGGGAAGAAGGTTCTCACCCAAGATTTGATGGTACATTGCCCCGTCCATCGTCCCTTTGATGGGGTGCAGTTGTCCTGTCCCCTTAGCAGGAAAACACCACCAAAGCAGAATGTTTCCACCACCATGTTTCACAGTTGGGATGGTGTTCTTGGGGTCATAGGCAGCATTCCTCCTCCTCCAAACACGGTGAGTTGAGTTGATGGCAAAGAGCTGGATTTTTCTCTCCTCTGACCACAACACTTCCCACCAGTCCTCCTCTGCATCATTCAGATGTTCAGTGGCAGACTTCAGACAGGCCTGGACATGGGCTTTCTTGAGCAGAGGGACCTTGCGGGCACTGCAGGATTTCAGTCCTTGTCGGCGTAGTGTGTTACCAATTGTTTTCTTGGTGACTGTGGTCCCAGCTGCCTGGAGATCATTGACAAGATCCTCACGTGTAGTTCTGGGATGATTCCTCACTGTTCTCATGATCATTGACACTCCACGAGGGGAGATCTTGCATGGTGCACCAGACCTAGGGAGACTGACACTTGTTTTGTGTTTCTTCCATTTGTGAATGATTGCACCAACTGTTGTCACCTTCTCACCAAGCTGCTTGGCCATAGTTTGGTAGCCCAGTCCAGCCTTGTGTAGGTCTACCATCTTGTCCCTGACATCCTTGGACAGCTCTTTGGTCTTTGCCATGGTGGAGAGTTTGGAATCTGATGGTTTGATGGCTCCTGTGGACAGGTGTCTTTTATACAGGTAACACAATGAGATTAGCAGCACTCCCTTTAAGAGACTGCTTCTAATCTCAGCTTGTTACCTGTATGAGAGACACCTGGGAGCCAGAAATCCTGCTGAATGATAGGGGATCAAATCCTTCTTTCCCTCATGAACATGCAGATCCGTCATCATTTGTTAGACGCATTTCTGCTGAATTTGTTGTTGTATTCTGTCTCTCAGTGTTACACCGAACATTCCATTGTTAGACAGATCATTTCTGTGTGAGGGGCGAACATTCCATTGTTAGACCGATCGTTTCTGTGTGAGGGGCGAACATTCCATTGTTAGACCGATCATTTCTGTGTGAGGGGCGAACATTCAGCATCAGTCGGGGAGCAAATACACATTTCCTTCACTATATGATATTTAGAAGACTTTTTTATTTTCATTTGTTATTTGTAATACCGTCTATTTTGTTTCTTCATTGGAGTATTCACTATTCTCTATTTCTTTTTTATGATGTTTCCTTTCTCTTTTACGATCACACTGGTCATCATTGATTATGACACACATTTTTATTAGTGCTGCACATTGATATTATAATGTTTCGTTTTGGTGGAGACAGAGGGTTTGCCACGTTGTGCTAGCTCAGGGGTGGGCAAACTTTTTGACTTGAGGGCCGCAATGGGTTCATATATTGGACTCGGGGGCCGGACCAAGAGTAGATGAATGATGTGTATGTGTCATCCATAGTAAGTATAGTAATATTCCCCCATAGTAAGCATAGTAATTAATCCCCCATATAGTAATTCATCCCCCATAGTAATTCATCCCCCATATAGTAATTCATCCCCCATAGTAATTCATCCCCCATATAGTAATTCATCCCCCATAGTAATTAATCCCCCATATAGTAATTCATCCCCCATATAGTAATTCATCCCCCATATAGTAATTCATCCCCCCTATAGTAATTCATCCCCCATATAGTAATTCATCCCCCATAGTAATTCCTCCCCATATAGTAATTCATCCCCCATATAGTAATTCATCCCCCATAGTATTTCATCCCCCACATAGTAATTCATCCCCCATATAGTAATTCATCCCCCATAGTAATTCATCCCCATATAGTAATTCATCCCCCATAGTAATTAATCCCCCATATAGTAATTCATCCCCCATATAGTAATTCATCCCCTATAGAGTAATTCATCCCCCATATAGTAATTCATCCCCCATAGTAATTCATCCCCATATAGTAATTCATCCCCCATAGTAATTCATCCCCATATAGTAATTCATCCCCCATAGTAATTAATCCCCCATATAGTAATTCATCCCCCATAGTAATTCATCCCCCATATAGTAATTCATCCCCCATATAGTAATTCATCCCCCATAGTAATTCATCCCCCATATAGTAATTCATCCCCCATAGTAATTCATCCCCCATAGTAGTTCATCCCCCATAGTAATTCATCCCCCATAGTAATTAATCCCCCATATAGTAATTCATCCCCCATATAGTAATTCATCCCCCATATAGTAATTCATCCCCTATAGTAATTCATCCCCCCTATAGTAATTCATCCCCCATATAGTAATTCATCCCCCATAGTAATTCCTCCCCATATAGTAATTCATCCCCCATATAGTAATTCATCCCCCATAGTAATTCATCCCCCACATAGTAATTCATCCCCCATATAGTAATTAATTCCCCATAGTAATTCATCCCCATATAGAAATTCATCCCCCATAGTAATTAATCCCCCATATAGTAATTCATCCCCCATATAGTAATTCATCCCCCATAGTAATTCATCCCCCATATAGTAATTCATCCCCCATAGTAATTCATCCCCCATATAGTAATTCATCCCTCATATAGTAATTCATCCCCCATATAGTAATTCATCCCCTATAGAGTAATTCATCCCCCATATAGTAATTCATCCCCCATATATTAATTCATCCCCCATCGTAATTCATCCCCCATATAGTAATTCATCCCTCATATAGTAATTCATCCCCCATAGTAATTCATCCCCCATATAGTAATTCATCCCTCATATAGTAATTCATCCCCCATAGTAATTCATCCCCCATATAGTAATTCATCCCCCATATAGTAATTCATCCCCCATAGTAATTCATCCCCCATATAGTAATTCATCCCCCATATAGTAATTCATCCCCCATAGTAATTCATCCCCCATATAGTAATTCATCCCCCATAGTAATTCATCCCCCATAGTAATTCATCCCCCATATAGTAATTCAGCCCCCATATAGTAATTCATCCCCCATATAGTAATTCATTCCCCATATAGTAATTCATCCCCCATATAGTAATTCACCCCCCATATAGTAATTCATCCCCCATAGTAATTCATCCCCTATAGCAATTCATCCCCCATATAGTAATTCATCCCCCATAGTAATTCATCCCCCATAGTAATTCATCCCCCATATAGTAATTCATCCCCCATAGTAATTCATCCCCCATAGTAATTCATCCCCCATATAGTAATTCATCCCCCATAGTAATTCATCCCCCATAGTAATTAATCCCCCATATAGTAATTCATCCCCCATAGTAATTCATCCCCCATATAGTAATTCATCCCCCATAGTAATTCATCCCCCATATAGTAATTCATCCCCCATAGTAATTCATCCCCCATATAGTAATTCATCCCCCATAGTAATTCTTCCCCCATATAGTAATTCATCCCCCATATAGTAATTCATCCCTCATATAGTAATTCATCCCCCATATAGTAATTCATCCCCCATATAGTAATTCATCCACCATATAGTAATTCATCCCCCATAAAGTAATTCATCCCCCATATAGTAATTCATCCCCCATATAGTAATTCATCCCCCATAGTAATTCATCCCCCATATAGTAATTCATCCCCCATAGTAATTCATCCCCCATATAGTAATTCATCCCCCATATAGTAATTCATCCCTCATATAGTAATTCATCCCCCATATAGTAATTCATCCCCCATATAGTAATTCATCCCCCATAGTAATTCATCCCCCATAGTAATTCATCCCTCATATAGTAATTCATCCCCCATAGTAATTCATCCCCCATATAGTAATTCATCCCCCATAGTAATTCCTCCCCATATAGTAATTCATCCCCCATATAGTAATTCATCCCCCACATAGTAATTCATCCCCCATATAGTAATTCATCCCCCATAGTAATTCATCCCCATATAATAATTCATCCCCCATAGTAATTAATCCCCCATATAGTAATTCATCCCCCCTATAGTAATTCATCCCCCATATAGTAATTCATCCCCCATATAGTAATTCATCCCCCATAGTAATTCCTCCCCATATAGTAATTCATCCCCCATATAGTAATTCATCCCCCACATAGTAATTCATCCCCCATATAGTAATTAATCCCCCATAGTAATTCATCCCCATATAGTAATTCATCCCCCATAGTAATTAATCCCCCATATAGTAATTTATCCCCCATAGTAATTCATCCCCCATAGTAATTCATCCCCCATATAGTAATTCATCCCCCATAGTAATTCATCCCCCATATAGTAATTTATCCCTCATATAGTAATTCATCCCCCATAGTAATTCATCCCCCATATAGTAATTCATCCCCTATAGAGTAATTCATCCCCCATATAGTAATTCATCCCCCATATAGTAATTCATCCCCCATAGTAATTCATCCCCCATAGTAATTCATCCCCCATAGTAATTCATCCCCCATATAGTAATTCATCCCCCATAGTAATTCATCCCCCATATAGTAATTCATCCCTCATATAGTAATTCATCCCCCATAGTAATTCATCCCCCATATAGTAATTAATCCCCCATATAGTAATTCATCCCCCATAGTAATTCATCCCCCATATAGTAATTCATCCCCATATAGTAATTCATCCCCCATATAGTAATTCATCCCCCATAGTAATTCATCCCCCATATAGTAATTCAGCCCCCATATAGTAATTCATCCCCCATATAGTAATTCATTACCCATATAGTAATTCATCCCCCATATAGTAATTCATCCCCCATAGTAATTCATCCCCCATAGCAATTCATCCCCCATATAGTAATTCATCCCCCATAGTAATTCATCCCCCATATAGTAATTCATCCCCCATAGTAATTCATTCCCCATAGTAATTCATCCCTCATATAGTAATTCATCCCCCATAGTAATTCATCCCTCATATAGTAATTCATCCCCCATATAGTAATTCATCCCCCACAGTAATTCATCCCTCATATAGTAATTCATCCCCCATAGTAATTCATCCCCATATAGTAATTCATCCCCCATAGTAATTCATCCCCCATATAGTAATTCATCCCCCATATAGTAATTCATCCCCCCTATAGTAATTCATTCCCCATATAGTAATTCATTCCCCATATAGTAATTCATCCCCCATATAGTAATTCATCCCCCATAGTAATTCATCCCCCATATAGTAATTCATCCCCCATAGTAATTCTTCCCCCATAGTAATTCATCCCCCATATAGTAATTCATCCCCCATAGTAATTCATCTCCCATATAGTAATTCATCCCCCATATAGTAATTCATCCCCCATATAGTAATTCATCCCCCATAGTAATACATCCCCCATATAGTAATTCATCCCCCATATTAATTCATTCCCCATATTAAGTCCCCAAGTCCCCCCTGTGTCAATTCACTTACGTTTGCTCTCGCTGTGTTCCCGCGCCGTTCCGGTGTAGCATGAAAATCTGTCTCCTATGAGGATCTGTCCCCCTCGACGTATCTGCGCATGTGCCAGTTTCAGGCATCAGCAGCCGATCGGCGATCTCCTGCACATGCGCAGATACGTCGAGGGGGACAGATCCTCATAGGAGACAGATTTTCATGCTACACCGGTCTTCAGGGCGGACTGTGAGAGGAGCCTAGCGGGAGCCTAGCTCCGCGGGCCGGATTAAAAGGTCCGCCGGGCCGTAGTTTGCCCATTGCTGTGCTAGCTGCTTTATTTTTTCCTTTTTTTCTTTTCTTGCGCTCACCATTTATTCTTTGATTATAGTTCACCATGCAATGAAAAATATATTTCCCTAACTAAGAAAACTAGTGGGGCTGTAAAGGCACCACATCAAAATTAAATACTCAAGAAATGTAACAAATACAGTTTTATTGGTAAAATTCAAACCACAATTGAGGTAATAAGAATTGCGCAAACAAAACGCTCATCTTTAGAAGCATATAATGCTTGTAACAAACAGAGTCAAATGTGTAACATTACAGAATATGGCCCTAAATAGTATACATGTCATGAATAACGTAGTACTTCCAAGTGGATACTTTGCTTGTCTCTCCAATGCATTTCGCGGGGCGCAGCCTGCTTCTTCAGGAAGACAAAGTATATAATTCCATTAACCACCTCCCGTCCGGCCGTTGTATATAAACGGCCGGACGGTGGCACTGCAGGGTCGGGTGGGCGTTCATGAACGGCCTCCCCGCACCCTGCTTGTGCTCGCTCCCTGGGAGCGCGCAGCACCGCGATCCGGTGCCCGCTGTGTCCTCCGGGCACAGTGAAACACCAATCGTCGGACGGGACCTCTGTACGAGGTCCCGATCATGTGATCACTGATTGGCCAATCAGTGATCACATGCAAAATAGTAAGCAAGATGTCACTTGTGACATCATTGCTTACTACGTGTGAAATCTGTGAATGATCACAGAGATCACATGGTACAGAGCTATTCACAACAGCCTTGTACCATGTGACAAGCTGTGACCAATCACAGCTCACTCAGTACTTCTCAATGAGAAAGAGAAATGATTGCTTTTACATCCTATATGGGTGTAAAAGCAATCAGTGTAAAAAAAAAAAAAAATCTTCATCACCCCCCACAAGTAGTACAGTGTCACCATGGTGACACTGTACTGCTAGGGTGACAGTATGTAAAAAAAAAATAAATTAATAAAAAATAATAATATAAAAAAATAAAATAAAAATGTAAAAAAAATGTTTAAAAATTATAATTTTTGGTTATAAACTAATTTGTTTTTGTTTTTTTTTACTAAAATGATAGCGGAATAAATTTTGGCAAAGATTTATGATGAAATATAATTTATTTGCAAAATGCTATAAAAAAACACTTTTGTTCAAAATTTTTGGACTTTTTCATTTACATAGCAAAAAAAATAAAAATCCCAGTGGTGAATAAATACCACCAAAATAAAGCTTTATCTGTCTCAAAAAAATGGTAAAAATTTAATTTGGGTACAGTGTTGCATGACTGCGCAATTGTCATTCAAAGTGTGATAGTGCTGAAAGCTGAAAATTGCCCTGGACAGGAAGGGGGGGAAAGTGTCCGGTCTGGAAGGGGGGGAAAGTGTCCGGACTGGAAGGGGGGGAAAGTGTCCGGACTGGAAGGGGGGGAAAGTGTCCGGTCTGGAAGGGGGGGAAAGTGTCCGGACTGGAAGGGGGGAAAGTGTCCGGTCTGGAAGGGGGGGAAAGTGTCCGGACTGGAAGTGGTTAATGACATCAGTGACTTTATGGGAGGTCAGTGGGAAGTATGAACATTGGATCCAAAGAGGAGGAGGAAAGAAGGTCCCTCAATCAGAAATGTAGATGTCCGAATTCAAGGATTCAACCTACTGTATGTCTGTAGCCCGTCCTCGTTATTTTCACCCTCAGGCCTGGGAGAAATAAAGCTCCGGACACCGAAGTGTGAAAGCTACATCTCTGAAAGTTTAATGCATGACAAGAACGGTTATACAGACCTCAGTGGGCGTGGCTTAATCTCAGGATAACCAATGAAACATTCCATTCTTATGAATATAGTTACGTGAAGAACAGAAACTACAAATAGTTGAGGGATTCCATATAAGGTTGTTCCGTTTACAGAAATGAAACTCGTCTAAGAAAACGAGAGAGAAGTTACAAAACCGAAACTAACTGTTCACTCGTCTAGAAATGGAGGCATTATACAACATGGATACCAGTTAATAAGACATACAGGTGCAAGAAAAAGTATGTGAACCCCTTGGGATTATGTGTAGTTTTGCATGAATTGGGCATAAAATGTGCTCTGAACGTCAACTAAGTCACAACAATAGAAGAACACAGTCTGCTGAACATAATACTACACAAACATTAGTTGTTGCCATGGTTTAATTGCACATAACATGTAAACATTCACAGTGCAGGGAGGAAAAAGTATGTGAGGCCCTAGCTTAATGACTTCTCCCAGAGCTAATTGGAGCCAGGAGTGAGTCAACCTTGACTCCAATCAGTGTGATGATATTGGATGTGTTGCTGACACCTGTTTTGGGTTTACTGGTTTCAAGAAGCACTGTCTGATGTGAACCATGCCTCGCAGAAAAGAGCCCTCAGAAGACCTACGATCAAGAATGGTTGACTTGCATGAAGCTGGAAAGGGTTACAAAAGTATCTCCAAAAGCCTTGATGTTCCTGTGTCCACGGTAAGACAGACTGTCTACAAATGGAGAAAGTTTAGCACTGTTGCTACTCTCCCTAGGCGCGGTCGTCCTGTAAAAATGACTGCAAGAGCACAGCGCAGAATGCTGCATGAGGTAAAGAAGAATTTTTCTCCCTGCACTGTGAATGTTTACATGTTATGTGCAATTAAACCATGGCAACATCTAATGTTTGTGTAGTATTATGTTCAGCAGACTGTGTTCTTCTATTGTTGTGACTTAGATGACGTTCAGAGCACATTTTATGCCCAATTCATGCAAAACTCCACGTAATCCCAAGGGGTTCACATACTTTTTCTTGCAACTGTATTACAGAGACTGATGTGACTGTGGGGGAGGGGACATTAGAGTGTAAGCTCCTCTGGTACAGAGACTGATGGGACTGTGGGGGAGGGGGCATTAGAGTGTAAGCTCCTCTGGTGCAGAGACTGATGGGACTGTGGGGGAGGGGGCATTAGAGTGTAAGCTCCTCTGGTACAGAGACTGATGGGACTGTGGGGGAGGGGGCATTAGAGTGTAAGCTCCTCTGGTGCAGAGACTGATGTGACTGTGGGGGAGGGGACATTAGAGTGTAAGCTCCTCTGGTACAGAGACTAATGGGACTGGCTTGATGTTCTTATAGATGAAAAATGTACTTACCTGGGACATATGTATCAGGTAATTACTTCGTACGTCTGTCCAGCTCAGCAAAGGTTCTCTATGAGAGATATTTCAATTATTGTTCAGAGCACATTTTATGCCCAATTCATGCAAAACTCCATGTAATCCCAAGGGGTTCACATACTTTTTCTTGCAACTGTATTTCCTTACACTGCCAGTTGGACAGAGTTACATATCCATAACTGGAAGCATGTCCAAGGGTCCAAGGGGTACTTGCATCATCAGAGAAAACCCCAAGCATAGAAGATCTATCTGCCATCAACAAAAACAGTACAAATCCTCTGTCTGGTATCAACGGTAGAGGTCCTCTGTCTGGTATCAACGGTACAGGTCCTCTCCAGAAGTACAGCCGTAATAAGCTGACCATAGACACATTGATAGTAATCAGTCAGTTTCAGTTTTAGGTGGATGTTAAAAGCAGCAGCATAGATGCGTCGTCTGCCTGTGAAGGGAAAGAGAAGAGATGTTCAGATGAGGTAAAGCAGAAGTGCCCGCTTAATCAAAGAAACCCGCTTTATCGAAAGAAAACCAGCCTATGCCACCCCAGCATGTGCCCCCCCAGAAAGGACATTCCTGGGGGTGTTCTGTGCACCCACAATGTACAGAACACCTCCAGGTTGCCATATTGTACCGAATTAAAAAAAAAAAAAATTACAGCAGCTGCAGATTGAAAAGAAAAGGTCATTGTTAACAACATTAAGTAGTGTATATGCTATACTATATTTTCTGTATTTTTTCCATCAGTTATCCTTTAACCAGGGGCCGACTGACAACTCATGGGGCCCCCCGGGCAATAGGGGATCATGGGGCCCCTGTGTCCTTGCCCAAACTCAAAAAGGTCTATGAAAAAGGTACCAGGGGCATTTCATGGGGTCCCCTACTGACCCCAGGCCCTCAGGCAGTGCCGAGTTTCCAAATGGTCAGTCCGCCCCTGCCTTTAACCACTTCCCATCCGGCCCATGTACATAAACGGCTGAATGGGAGTGGTGCAGGAGCGGGTGGCTGTTCATAAACGGCGCCCGCATTTTCAGGCTGTGAGCGCTCCCCGGAGGACACAGCGGAATACCGATCGCTGTACGGGACCTCTGTGCGAGGTCCCGATCATGTGAACACTGATGTGAAATGTGTGAAATGATCACAGAGGTCACATGGTACAGGGCTATTCACAACAGCCTTGTACCATGTGACAAGCTGTGACCAATCACAGCTCACAAAGTATTTCTGAATGGCTGCAAGAATGCAGCCAGAGAGAAGGAGAAATGATTGTACAGCCTTTATGGGTGTAAAAGCAATCAGTGTAAACAAAAAAAAAAAATCTTCATCACCCCCCACAAGTAGTACAGTGTCACCATGGTGACCCCACACTGCTAGGGTGACAGTATGTAAAAAAAAACATAAATAATAATATAAAAAATTTTTTAAAAAATGTAAGTGAAAGTGTCCGGACTGGAAGGGGGTGAAAGTGTCCGGACTGGAAGGGGGTGAAAGTGTCCAGACTGGAAGGGGGGGAAAGTGTCCAGACTGGAAGGGGGGGAAAGTGTCCGGACTGGAAGGGGGGGAAAATGTCCGGACTGGAAGGGGGGGAAAGTGTCCGGACTGAAAGGGGTGAAAGTGTCCGGACTGGAAGTGGGGGAAAGTGTCCGGACTGGAAGGGGGTGAAAGTGTCCAGACTGGAAGGGGGGGAAAGTGTCCGGACTGGAAGGGGGGGGAAGTGCCTGGACTGGAAGGGAGAAAGTGTCCGGACTGGAAGGGGGGGAAAGTGTCCTGACTGGAAGGGGGGGAAAGTGTCCGGACTGGAAGGGGGTGAAAGTGTCCGGACTGGAATGGGGGAAAGTGTCTGGACTGGAAGGGGGGAAAGTGTCCGGACTGGAAGGGGGGGAAAGTGTCCGGACTGGAAGGGGGGAAAGTGTCCGGACTGGAAGGGGGTGAAAGTGTCCGGACTGGAAGGGGGTGAAAGTGTCCGGACTGGAAGGGGGTGAAAGCGTCCGGACTAGAAGGGGGTAAAAGTGTCCGGACTGGAAGGGGGGTGGAAAGTGTCCGGACTGGAAGGGGTGGAAAGTGTCCGGACTGGAAGGGGGGGAGGGAAGTGTCGGGACTGGAAGGGGGGGAAAGTGTCGGGACTGGAAGGGGGGTGAAAGCGTCCGGACTGGAAGGGGGGGAAAGTGTCCGGACTGGAAGGGGGGGAAAGTGTCCGGACTGGAAGGGGGGGGGGAAGTGTCGGGACTGGAAGGGGGGGAAAGTGTCTGGACTGGAAGGGGGGAAAGTGTCCGGACTGGAAGGGGGGGGGGAAAGTGTCGGGACTGGAAGGGGGGGAAAGTGTCCGGACTGGAAGGGGGTGAAAGTGTCTGGACTGGAAGGGGGGGGAAAGTGTCGGGACTGGAAGGGGGGGAAAGTGTCTGGACTGGAAGGGGGTAAAAGTGTCTGGACTGGAAGGGGAGGAAAGTGTCCGGACTGGAAGGGGGGGGGGAAGTGTCGGGACTGGAAGGGGGGGAAAGTGTCCGGACTGGAAGGGGGTAAAAGTGTCCGGACTGGAAGGGGAGGAAAGTGTCCGGACTGGAAGGGCGTGAAAGTGTCCGGACTGGAAGGAGTGGAAAGTGTCCGGACTGGAAGGGGTGGAAAGTGTCCGGACTGGAAGGGGGTGAAAGTGTCCAGACTGGAAGGGAGGGAAAGTGTCCGGACTGGAAGGGGGTGAAAGTGTCCAGACTGGAAGGGGGGGAAAGTGTCCGGACTGGAAGGGGGTGAAAGTGTCCGGACTGGAAGGGGGGGAAAGTGTCTGGACTGGAAGGGGGGGAAAGTGTTCAGACTGGAAGGGGGGGGGAAAGTGTCCGGGCTGGAAGGGGGGGAAAGTGTCTGGACTGGAAGGGGGGGAAAGTGTCCGGACTGGAAGTGGTTAAGTATCTATCTTGACAACTAGATGAAGAAGAAACTATCAGACTGAGAATTTCCAAGGGTAGAAAGCATCAATACCACTGCCAACATCAAAATTGAAAATGCTTACCTGGCAGAGATCCTGCAATACAGAAATCAACAGTAATTGCCGTTTGGTAAAGGAAATGTTTCTTGAGGGTTCCTGGTCATCGCTTGGTATCCTGGGAGGTTCAGAAAGGGATGTGCACACCACCAATGGTTGTGAAGTGCATTAAAGTTTAGCACATCATTCTGTGGGTGTAGGATTTTTTTTTTTATGGTTGAACTGAATGGTCTTTTGTCTTTTTTCAGCCAGACTAACTATGTAACATCATGGCAGAGATAAAAAAACGGATAAAACCTCCAATGTATTTTGAATGAAAATAATTCCACTCCATTAGAGCCCGGAAATCTGTGTGAGAAGGAATGACAGACTTGGAGTAGAAGGTTTGGAAATACATCCCCCGTTTTCCCTATGAAAAAAGCATTTCAGTAGCTGATTGTAAAGTAAAGATTAAAGTAAAGTTTAAAGAATTTCTTATTCTGTACCAATTAGTATCGTGAAAATATTTCAGGCCTCCACTTTTCTACCAAAACTTTCAATACATCTGGTTTGTAGGCAGGGGTTTATAGGTTCCCCTTCATTTAGGTTCCTCCTGGAACTTCCCCAGAAAGTGACATCTCAACTTTTGCTGGCAGGAACCCATATAAGAAATAGACAGAGCTTTGCTGGGTGGAGATGGAGAATAGAGAAGCAACATGGTGGAAGTGAAGGACTGGATGGCGTGTTCCTGTTCTTCCTCTTTGTTAGCCTTCCCTGGAGTCACCCATGGAGTTGGGCTTATGGCTGAAGTACACCACTGACCATGGGGCAAGGGAATTCTGTCATGTCATTGAAATTGGGCATAGACTGCTGCAATGGTTCTTGTTATGATGCCTTTAAAGTGGTTATAAAAGTATTTGTTTTTATTTCTAAGATAATACACATGTACTTACCTGCTCTGTGGAATGGTATTGCACACAGTGTAGAGATACCACCTCCTGTGAGACATTCTTAGCTTCTGTAACACAGCTCTCAGCCTCAAAGGTCTCTGAAAACCTCCAATCTTCAATCAACATAAATAAAGACGGGCACCAGTGTAAACCAGCTAAAACATGCAATCCTTCATTGATAATAGTGACAAAAAAAACATTAAAAGCCAACACATTTTTGCCCTCAGGCCTCAATCAATGCACGGAGTGGCCCTTATCCTCCTCTTCTGGAGTTCCCCACCGGCGCTCACGGCTCCCTCTCTCCTGTGTCTGCCACCATAACAAACCACTTGTTATGGGGGCAGACATGAGGGCTTGTTTCAGAACCAAGCTGTGTGCGCCCATTGACACACACAGCTCAGCTCAGTCCCGCCACCACCTCTCTGCTCATGGGATTTGATTGCCAGCAGCAGAAGCCGATGGCTCCCACTGTTGCCTCTGTGTCCTCTGAATGCAAGGATAGGAAAAAGCCACCAAAGATGAGCACAGCACTGGACTGATTGAGGACTCAAGTATTTAGGGAGGTGAGGGGGTGATGCTGCTTCTGGGAAATGTTTTCCTCCATACAGGGAATTAGGGAAAAAAATGTCTTGGCTTTAGAACCACTTTAATAAAAGACAAAGACTGTGCTTCTGGACAGGAGGATGCCTGACACCTGAGAGTATAAGGCAGGCCAGTACGCTGCTAAGCTGGGGTGGTGCAATTCAAAAAAACACGCCATGGGTGGTGGTATACAGGATGCTGAATAGAAGGTACATGGTGTAAACCTGATCAGTTTGGGATCAGTGGTGATCAGGGCAAAAATGTGCCCTCCTGGCCATGAGAAGCAGGCAAACAGTAAGACGGCATGGAGTGACACAAATGCTAGAGTTCCTTGCTGTACTGGGACTGTCATGCTGCCAGAAGTGTGGAGCAGAGAACCGAGGATCACGAAAGCAGGAACCAAGCAAGTGTAATAACACCATGGTACCGGAGCGAGTTACAAGAACTAGGTTGGGGCCCTTGCTGAGGGCCGACAAGGTCGGACAGCAGGGTAATAGATCAGGCTACCTTACTACCTACCAACCTTCTTCCATGTACCTGCATGATCTGTCTACTTGGGTTCAAGCCTACAGTCCAGGGTGATCTCTCTCATCTTCTGTTTATTGTTCTACAAGCCCTAACAATGGAGGTGTGTTGACTCCCCAAAATGCATTCAACTTTATTGCTGTCAGGGCAGGAGCCGAGGAACGGACAGGCAGGCCTAACAATGTAACGCACTGGCTGACGACAACCACCACCCACAGACCGAAGTCCCTCAGGGCGCGGAGTCTAAGTCCCAGGCTGCCCTTCACCAGGGCCGCTGATGGTGGGGATGGACTTGACGCAGCCAGGAACCAGGTCGCGGCCCCCGAGACACCTCAGCTGCGGTAATGGCCGCCGCCAATGGCGTGTAGCTGGTGGAAGAGACAAAAGAGTAGTCGGACAGGCCGGGTCAACAACAACGGGACAAAACAGTACAGGACAGCAGACGAGAATCACAGGTCACAAGCCGGGTTCAGCAACGGAAGGTCAGATCAAAGGAGAATACAAAGAATAGTCAAGTCACAAGCCGAATCAGATACCAGGAGAGTCACGAGAGTCAGAACAGAGTAATAGCAACACCAAGACACAAAGACACAAGTGCAAAGAGCATGTGCGGGCCACAGGCTTATATGTCATCAGCCACACCCCTCTGGGGGATGGACCTCAGAGACCTGAAGGCATAAAAGGATTCCCACCATGCTCTGCAGAAATCCAAGATGGACGCCAGCACATGGAGTAACATAACCTCAGGGAAAAGGTAGGACCTTGACAATTGCAGAACAAAATCTTTTGTGAGCTGTACAGCGTGGAGCTGCCATCTTTTCAATTTTTTAGGACCAGGAGAAAGAGGCTGGGTCAGGGCACAAACAGAGGTCAGGAACAACCAAGTGGCTTGGTACCAAGAAACAGTTGCAGGAAACAAGCCAAAGTCAGTAACAGTCGGGCAAACAAAGTCCAAGGCAGGCCGGAGTCCAGAAGGCAGGCCGAGGTCACAGTGAGGAGGCAGAAGGCCAGAGGCAGGTTGGTAGACATGCTGGGCCATCTTAATAACATCATGGGCCCCTGGCTAAAGTAATGCACTGGACCTCTACCAGGGAGATGGTGACCAGCAGCATGAAAAGCACGCTGCGGCAATTAGTGGGTGTGGCTACACTATGCTTCATATTGAGTGTGACTTTTTAGTCTGATTAGAAATTTTAGTCTGATTCTTTACAATTTTTTCTTTTTTTTTCCTACAAATTTTTTAAATAATTTTATTTTTGTATTTTTTTTCACAACTCTGTTGGGGAAGTGTTTGGTGAGATATCCGGGGTCTAAACAGAGCCCTGAAGTCTCACTTTTGAGACAGAGAAAGGAACTGATAAAACACATTCCTCTTTTCCTTTCTGCAGCCTCAGCTGCACTGCAGACAGAGGCTCCTGTTCATTCTTAAACTGAAGCACAGTAAGTGATCAGTGCTGATCACTCACTGTGTTCATTTAGAAAAAGAAGGGGGTGTCAAATGACATATTTGCTGGCCCTTCTCCTCTCATTTTCCACCCTGAAGACCCCAACAGCTCTTAGTCTTTCTCATGATCACTCTCTGTATAGAGCAGGTGTGGACTGACCGTTTGGAAGCTCGGGCACTGCCCAAAGGCCCGGGGTCAGTAGGGGGCCCCATGAGATGCCCCTGGTACCTTTTTCATAGGCTTTTTTGAGTTTGGGCACTGACACAGGGGCCCCATGATCCCCTATTGCCCGGGGGCCCCATGAGTTGTCAGTCCGCCCCTGGTGTAGAGCTTAAATTGTATGTAAACTTCCTACCAATATACTTGTATTGCTTTCCTCTTTAAATAATATTTCCGCCTGGCAGTACTTGGATTGTTGGTTCAAATCCCAGCCACGGCAGCACCTGCCTGGAGTTTGCATGGGCTCCCTGTGCCTGTGTGGGTTTCCTCTGGGTACTCCGGTTTTCTCCTACACTCCAAAGACATGCTGGGAGGTGAATTAGCTCCTGTCTAAATTGGCCCTAGTATGTGTATGTATGAATGTGACTAAGGGACCTTAGATTGTATGCTCCTCGGGGGCGGGGACTGACGTGGACGTACAATATATATATGTAAAGCGCTGCGTAAATTGATGGCGCTATATAAGTACCTGAAATAAATCAATAAATAAATAATGTAGACGTTGCTTCTGATGCAATCATATTTTTTAAACTCTGTTTATTGAACTGTTAAAAAAAAGTATATAAATGTTCCCAATTACAGTGAATATGCAAAGTTATCTGAATACAAAATATCCAGCGAGAAAGATACAAAATTAGAAGTAATGACAGTCTCTTCTGTGCCCTCGTTACATTATATAACATTGTAAACAGATGAGAGTCTATACTGATGATCACAGTCAGCCTGGGCTGGTCATCCGTTCCAAAATTCAAGCGCAAGTAGAGATACACCATACTTTCCAAAATGTACGGAATTTATAGAAACCCTTCACCCGTAAAAAATTATTTTCCCCACCCTTCCCCCCCCAATTTCTCACATTTGGATATTATTTTTTTTTTCTACCTGTGCTGCAACACAGAGCAGATGTTCTGCAGGTTTTCCAAGGACTTGACTGTCTTGGTCAAAAGCTGAATTAATGAATACAGTGCTGAAGGACAAGGTTCCCACATGGAAGAAAAATAGATTTGAAAAATGGGCAGCGCAGTGGCTAAATGGTTAGCACTTCCGCCTGGCAATACTAGCGTCGTTGGTTCGAATCCCAACCACGGCACCACCTGACTGGAATTTGCATGTTCTCCCTGTGCCTGCGTGTGTTTCCTCCCACACTCCAAAGACATGCTGGTAGGTGAATTGGCTCCTGTCTAAGTTGTCCCTAGTATGTGTATGTATGAATGTGAGTTAGGGACCTTAGATTGTACGCTCCTTGAGGGTTGGGGACCTTAGATTGTACGCCCCTTGAGGGTTAGGGACCTTAGATTGTACCCCCCTTGAGGGTTAGGGACCTTAGATTGTACCCCACTTGAGGGTTAGGGACCTTAGATTGTACACCCCTTGAGGGTTAGGGACCTTAGATTGTACGCCCCTTGAGGGTTAGGGACCTTAGATTGTACACCCCTTGAGGGTTAGGGACCTTAGATTGTACCCCCCTTGAGGGTTAGGGACCTTAGATTGTACCCCCCTTGAGGGTTAGGGACCTTAGATTGTACTCCCCTTGAGGGTTAGGGACCTTAGATTGTACCCCCCTTGAGGGTTAGGGACCTTAGATTGTACGGCCCTGGAGGGTTAGGGACCTTAGATTGTACGCCCCTTGAGGGTTAGGGACCTTAGATTGTACGCCCCTTGAGGGTTAGGGACCTTAGATTGTACGCCCCTTGAGGGTTAGGGACCTTAGATTGTACCCCTCTTGAGGGTTAGGGACCTTAGATTGTACTCCCCTTGAGGGTTAGGGACCTTAGATTGTACCCCCCTTGAGGGTTAGGGACCTTAGATTGTACCCCCCTTGAGGGTTAGGGACCTTAGATTGTACGCCCCTTGAGGGTTAGGGACCTTAGATTGTACCCCCCTTGAGGGTTAGGGACCTTAGATTGTACGCCCCTTGAGGGTTAGGGACCTTAGATTGTACTCCCCTTGGGGGTTAGGGACCTTAGATTGTACGCCCCTTGAGGGTCAGGGACCTTAGATTGTACGCCCCTTGAGGGTCAGGGACCTTAGATTGTACGCCCCTTGAGGGTCAGGGACCTTAGATTGTACCCCCCTTGAGGGTCAGGGACCTTAGATTGTACCCCCCTTGAGGGTTAGGGACCTTAGATTGTATGCCCCTTGAGGGTTAGGGACCTTAGATTGTACACCCCTTGGGGGCGGGGCCTGATGTGAATGTACAATATATATGTAAAGCGCTGTGTAAATTAAACCTCTTTCGGCCTTTCCTCATTGTTTCGTCACCCTCCATCGCCCATTGGACTCCTTCAGTTCCATCTTGCTGCTTTATACCGGGAGACAAACCATTACCATCTATTGTTGCCGTAATAGAATTGTCCTCCCAGGTCACATCCCTCAATATTGTCATGAAGTCCCCACTATCCTTCACATAGGCGGGCTGTTGTATTACTTTTTCTTGGAAAAAAAAATCTGTATATTCCCCCATCCTGCTAAATGCCGAATCTCTACCACTTACTATTGGTCTCCCTGCTGGTTTAATAATCCTTTTAATGAATTTTCCGAGTGAAGTACATGACAGGCAATTTTGGATTTTCCAGAATTAAATACCTCGCCTCCTTCTTCCTCAATATCCCTTTTTTTGTTGCCCTTGTTCACTATTTTTTTAAGATGTGCCAGAGCGTTTTTTATGGGGATGTTTGGTGGGACCACATAAGTGTCTTCCTCGTACAAGAAGAAGTGACGATCTGGTGACCCGGAGGTGGTGAGACACGCTTGCAGTGTGGAGCGGTCTCAGCGTTCTGAGGCAGGGTGGGCTGTGTATGAGATTGAGTGTTTACACCCAAGTGTAGGGCAGAATGTACTATTAAAGTGTTACTGAACCCACAACAGTACAATCAGTCTGTAGATGCAGCAAAGCATGCTGGTTATACTCACTGTGGAACCTAAGGGGTTAATCTTCCGCATTGTGTAAAAAGGCTGTTTGATCCTGTCTTCTATGATCCTCCCCTTTTTCAAGTGACCACCTCTTATCTCCAGACTGAACCATAGGCATGCACATGCTCAGTTTGGTGTGTATTGCTAGAGAATGCAGGGTCTGGGGAGAGCGGATATAGTGAATGCGGGGACCGGGGTGACCAGATATAGCGAATACGGGGTCCGGGGAGAGCGGATATAGTGAATGCGGGGTCCGGGGAGAGCGGATATAGTGAATGCGGGGTCCGGGGAGAGCGGATAGAGTGAATGCGGGGTCCGGGGAGAGCGGATATAGTGAATGCAAAGTCCGGGGAGAGTGGATATAGTGAATGCGGGGTCCGGGGAGAGCGGATATAGTGAATGCGGGGTCCGGGGAGAGCGGATATAGTGAATGCGGGGTCCAGGGAGAGGGGATATAGTGAATGCGGGGTCCGGGGAGAGCGGCTATAGTGAATGCGGGGTCCGGGGAGAGCGGATATAGTGAATGCGGGGTCCGGGGAGAGCGGATATAGTGAATGCGGGGTCCGGGGAGAGAGGATATAGTGAATGCGGGGTCCGGGGGGGGATATAGAGAATGCGGGGTCCGGGGAGAGCGGATATAGTTAATGCGGGGTCCGGGAAGAGCGGATATAGTGAATGCGGGATCCGGGAAGAGCGGATATAGTGAATGCGGGGTCCGGGGAGAGCGGATATAGTGAATGCGGGGTCCGGGGAGAGCGGATATAGTGAATGCGGGGTCCGGGGAGAGCGGATATAGTGAATGCGGGGTCCGGGGAGAGCGGATATAGTGAATGCGGGGTCCGGGGAGAGCGGATATAGTGAATGCGGGGTCCGGGGAGAGCGGATATACTGAATGCGGGGTCCGGGGAGAGCGGATATAGCGAATGCGGGGTCCGGGGAAAGCGGATGTAGCGAATGCGGGGTCCGGGGAGAGCGGATATAGTGAATGCGGGGTCCGGGGAGAGCGGATATACTGAATGCGGGGTCTGGGGAGAGCGGATATACTGAATGCGGGGTCTGGGGAGAGCGGATATAGTGAATGCGGGGTCCGGGGAGAGCGGATATAGTGAATGCGGGGTCTGGGGAGAGCGGATATAGTGAATGCGGGGTCCGGGGAGAGCGGATATAGTGAATGCGGGGTCCGGGGAGAGCGGATATACTGAATGCGGGGTCCGGGGAGAGCGGATATAGTGAATGCGGGGTCCGGGGAGAGCGGATATAGTGAATGCGGGGTCCGGGGAGAGCGGATATAGTGAATGCGGGGTCCGGGGAGAGCGGATATAGTGAATGCTGGGTCCGGGGAGAGCGGATATAGTGAATGCGGGGTCCGGGGAGAGCGGATATAGTGAATGCGGGGTCCGGGGAGAGCGGATATAGTGAATGCGGGGTCCGGGGAGAGCGGATATAGTGAATGCGGGGTCCGAGGAGAGCGGATATAGTGAATGCGGGGTCCGGGGAGAGCGGATATAGTGAATGCGGGGTCCGGGGAGAGCGGATATAGTGAATGCGGGGTCCGGGGAGAGCGGATATAGTGAATGCGGGGTCCGGGGAGAGCGGATATAGTGAATGCAGATTCTTGGTTTAGTAACACTTTACATATGAGCAGGTTACCCAATGGTTTTATATTTGTGATGTGAAGTTTTAATAAAGGGTATTTCACACTATTGGAGTCTCCTTCTCCCTTTTAATACATGATACTTCTGGTGAGGTTACAAGTGAGGAGCACGGTGGAGGGACATACTGGAGTGGGGGGAACCCATATATACAAGCAAGCGTATATAGACCGACTCCTAATTGAGAAGGTCATGGCTGTCTGGTGAGTTGTTAGCAGTGGTGGTGGCACACGGAGGTGGAGTGGAGCGCAAGGAGCAGAAAATGGAAATGGTGGAATTGCATGAAACACTTTGTTTCACTGAGGAAAAGTTATATATTATTGCACTTTATGTATTATCCAGTGAAACAAAGTGTTTCATGCAATTCCACCATTTCCATTTTCTGCTCCTTGCGCTCCACTCCACCTCCGTGTGCCACCACCACTGCTTTTTATAAACTCAAGAAGTCACAAGTTTATATAAGTAGGAATCACATGTAGATATTTGTTGTTTTGCACTTTATGTATTTTTCACTTTATATTCATGTAAGTGCTGCATATTGTGGGTTATACTTGTTTTTACACAGTATTATGTCTATTACTTTGGTTTTTGTGCTCAGAGAGAACTTTTAGAGGGATGGCATATTTATATATATGTTCATTGGGAGCTGAGTCAAGTTTTTTCCATTCAGCTGATTCCATTTTGATCCCACATGATGAGAGACAGTAGTAGATCGTTGTTCCGAAGCATAGGACCACACAGACTATCACCAGAATCAATAGAAGGCCGATAATCTGCAGAGAGAGAAAAGTTTTGAACAGCCGTGAACACTTCAACCTTCTACACAGAAATTACGGGATGCAAAGAGGGATTCAGCCAAAATTACATTTGCAGCAATATTATTATACAGGATTTATATGGAACAGTTTGCTCAGCGCTTTACAATACAAAGGAAGACAGTGCAGTTACAATACAATAAAAAAAACAAGAGAATACATAGGGCTCATAAGAGCTTACAATCTAATAGGGTGGGGCAAATGGTACAAAGGGTTATAACTGATGGAAGTGATAAATGTCTAACTGGAGGCGTGATAGGCTTCCCTGAAGAGATGAGTTTTCAGAGATCGCCTAAAGGCAACCAGAGTAAGGGATAATTGGACAGATTGAGGTAGAGAGTTCCAGAGGATGGGAGAGGGTCTGGCGAAGTCCTGGAGACAAGAATGGGAGGAGGAGACAAGGCAGCTTGAGAGCAGGAGCTCTTGCAAGGAACTGAGAGGACGGTTTTGGTAATATTTGGAGACGAGATTGGTGATGTAGTTTGGGGCAGAGTTGAGAATGGCTTTGTATGTTGTTGTTAGAATTTAATTTGCTGGGTGATCGGAAGCCTGAGGCAGGATTGGAAGAGAGGGGTGGAGAATGGTGAATGGAGGCCAGTGGAGGGATTGGCAGAGAGGGGTGGAGAATGGTGAGTGGAGGCCAGTGGATGGATTGGCAGAGAGGGGGGAGGACACTGAGTGGAAACCAGTGGAGAGATTGCCAGAGAGAGGTGGACGACATTGAGTGGAGGCCAGTGGAGGTATTGTCAGAGAGGGGTAGCAGTCACTGAATGGAGGCCAGTGGAAGGATTGGCAGAGAGGGGTGGAGGACACTGAATGGAGGCAAGTGGAAGGATTGGCAGAGAGGGGTGGAGGACACTGAATGGAGGCCAGTGGAAGGATTGGCAGAGAGGGGTGGAGAACACTGAATGGAGGACAGTGGAGGGATTGGAAGAGAGGGGTGGAGGACACTGAATGGAGTACAGTGGAGGGATTGGCAGAGAGGGGTGGAGGACACTGAATGGAGGACAGTGGAAGGATAGGCAGAGGGGGGGAGGACACTGAGTGGAGGCCAGTGGAATTATTGGCAGAGAGGGGGGAGGACACTGAGTGGAAGCCAGTGGAAGGATTGGCATAGAGGGGTGGAGAACACTCAATGGAGGATAGTGGAGGGATGGGCAGAGAGGGGTGGAGGACACTGAATGGAGGACAGTGGAGGGATTGGCAGAGAGGGGTGGAGGACACTGAATGGAGGCCAGTGGAAGGATTGGCAGAGAGGGGTGGAGGACACTGAATGGAGGCCAGTGGAGGGATTGGCAGAGAGGGGTGGAGGACAGTGAATGGAGGCCAGTGGAAGGATTGGCAGAGAGGGGTGGAGAACACTCAATGGAGGATAGTGGAGGGATTAGAAGAGAGGGGTGGAGGACACTGAGCGGTTGGTAAAGTGGATGATTCTGGTAGCAGCATTCACGATAGACTGTTAAGCCTTGATAAAGAGTGGTGCTGCCCGTTGAAACATGTTGGATGTTTTTTTTAATGACTTTTGTAACAACAATTAAAACTAGAAAAGGTAGAATTTCTGGGGAAATTGTGTGAAGTGTTCTTGCAGCTAACCCTAAACATTGATGAAATGTAAGCAGTGCACATGGCAAGCCTGATAGAGAGAAATGCATTTGAACTTTTATTTTGCAGCTCACAGTCTAGCCTTGGTCACTCTGCTTCCTGCTGACTCATCTTCGGTTGCTATGGCAACTCACTCACTCAGTCACAGGAAGCTGAGATCTTTTATAAACAAACTGCTCCAACTTGCTCACTTCACTGGCGGTTGCCATCTTCAAACGGTTGTAGTTTTAAAAGTATAAATGCTACAGTGAAGAGCTTGATATTTTGATATACATTTTGATGTATAGTATGTCTCTGAAATATTAACAATGAAGGCACAGTTGCAGTTTAAAAATGTCCCTTAAAATTTGAGGTGGCTGGTAATGGAGATTCAATGAATGTCAGAGACAGGCTGTGATTGGGAGGGGGTGTGTGGCGTGAGTTGCAAACAAATGGTCATATTGTGAAAACTATCAGGACTATGGCTTAGCCGTGAGCATTTTTAGTGGCAGCAGGGATAGTTTTGATATATGATATGTGTAGGTGGTCTGGAAAATGAGGGAGTGATGGCAGTTTAGAAATCATGTCCTGATTTTTCCTTCCACACTCTAGATTTTGTCAGCTCCCACTCTAGTTGCTCCATTCATTCCTATGGGAAAATGTCACCACAAAAACCGCGATATTTTGTGAACCATTTGGCGAAACATTCCACAAAGTAATAACAATCCGCACATTTTGATATATTACTTGTCTTTGTAGTGTAAAAACTGTGGAGGAGTTAGCGTGGCAAATTTGGCTATAATAAGAATAAGAATATATTTGTGAGATAACAATCAGTGTTCCTGCAAGAACACCTAATAATCTTGGACTCTTCCATCTGGCTTTAATCCGGCACTTTCTATGATTCTATGGTTTGCGTTACTGTTGGGTGCCCATCCAGGAAAGCCTTGCTGTGTGGGGGCTGCTTAGCCAGAGCGATTGAGCTTGTTTGACTTTTTCCTTCATCTGACTACACATGCAAGTTCCCTGCACCTCTCTGAGTATGTTGTTCTTGGATCCTGGATTCTGACCTTTTACATGGACTATCATTTTTGCTCCCTGGATGCTGAATTTGGTTTTTTACAGGGACTCTAGCTGCTTGGTCTGAACTCTGCTCCTCTGCTATTGTTATCAGCTCCATCTGAAGGTTCTGGCTACTGGCTTCCAACCCTTGCAGATAACATTCAAAGCATGTAGTTTACCAAAATCCATAAAAAGGTAAGGGTTAGTATTCGGTTATCTTTGGATTTCTATGATGGATAGTGTCAGTGCTGGGGGAAGGGTTAAAATTAGGGTTAACACTGCGATTAAATTAGTTGTGAACCTTAAATTTTATAGACACTCTCTAACACAGCTATAACTATGCCGGCACTGTAACTGCTTTTGTTTAGTTTTAGAAATGATCTTTCTTACCTTTTTAACAAGGTTAAAAAGTTCTGCCTTGTGAGCATGTAGCTCTTCTTTCTGATAATGGGAGGCGGGCTTACAGGACACTGTGCAGACACACAGCATGCCTGTATTTCATAGTCTGTTCAGCCTGAAGCCAGGTGCAGGCTGTGCTAGAGCAAGGGGTATGTACCAGAGACAGGTTGTGTTTGGGAGGGGGTGTGTGGCAGAGGCAGGCTCTGATTGGGAGGGTGTAATGCAATGCTGGACACAATAACCAAAAGCAAGTCATATACACACACAATACACAGGTACGTTTAACCAGCACTTACACCATTATTCTATGCATTTGTGAGAGACCCTCTACCAAATGAACACCTGCCCTGGCACATCATAGCATTCACTCGGCACTCCAAGAATAACAGAATGCAACTGCAATATTCTTGCACTGTCAAAACCTCCACTTTTATTATCACACAACACACAGGAGGATATATCTTATAGTCATCATAATCTGCATAATAACACACCAATAATAATGTGAGCATTACAGCATGAAATAGACACATCACTGGACAGCGTCACAGCATAGAATTAATACATTACCAAAGCTCTGGAGAGACGGGAAGGAACAGACCCCATCGGAACCATAATGCACAGGGGGTCACGGGAAGCCTTAAATGTGACCAATCGATGAGCCCATATAGCCTTGGCAAGAGTCTCAGCATCAAAGCCTCCCCTTTCGCATAGGAAGGCTCCCCCCTGACCGCGTTCAGACTTCCCATTATAATCCCTGTTTCTGGTAACTTTCCTGAATTGGGCAGGCACCACGTCCACTCCAGGAAGAGGTAGCAGAAAAGTCCCATGAGGATAACAGAGTCCCACCCAGCCACATTACCAAACAAACGTTATCTCACAATATCACACTTTTGCTTCAAATCAGCTTATTATCTACCCTAAACTTAAAGATTTCTAACTGCTCAAACAAGTAGACATCTTTTAATGCACAAACAAGTTCTTATCTAATTTAAGCAATCTAACGTAACATCTCTGGATGTTACAAACACCTTCAATCCCACAAACACTTCTTATCTGCTTTCAGCAGTCTAATATCTTGTGACTCTGTTCCTTTAGCCTAGAGAAATGACATCAATGTCATTTCTCGTGCTTCTGGCATCTGGGCAATGATGCTTTATTGTAAAACTTCCCCAAGAAACAAAGCGTCTAAGGCCAACATATTTCATAGGCATTACAGAGGTGTTGTGTGCCAGAGGCAGGCTGTGATTGGTAGGGGGTGTGTTTCAGAGGCAGGCTGTGATTGAGAGGAGGTGTGCAAGATGCAGGCTGTGATTGGGAGGAGGTGTGCCAGAGGCAGGCTGTGCTTGATAGGGGGTGTGTGCCAGAGACAGGCTGTCATTGGGAGAAGGATTGTGGTAGAGACAGGCTCTGATTGGGAGGGTGTGTATGTCAGAGGCAGGCTGTGATTGGTAGGGGCTGTGTACCAGAGACAGGCTGTGATTAACAGGGGGTGTGTATCAGAGACAGGCTGTGATTGGGAGGGGGTGTGTGCCAGAGGAAGGTTGTGATTGGCAGGGGGTGTGTACCAGAGACAGGCTGTGATTGGGAGGGGGTGTGTGGCAAGGGCCGGCTGTGATTGGGAGGGGGTGTGTGCCAAAGGCAGGCTGTGATTGGAAAGGGGTGTGTTTAACAGGCAGGCTGTGATTGGAAAGGGGTGTGTTCAACAGGCAAGCTGTGATTGGTTGGGGATGTGTGCCAGAGGCAGGCTATGATTGGGAGGGGGGGTGTGGCCAAGGCAAGCGGTGATTGAGAGGGGGTGTGTGGCTGAGGTAGGCTGTGATTGGGAGGCAATGTGGTAGCTGAATAAACCAACCAATCTAGGTATACTGTGTGTCTGCACAGTGTCCTTTGCCTCTGAATGAGCAGCAAAAGGATGAAAACTGACCACCTGACACAGATTAGTTTCTGTACTTTGTGTGGTCAGTTTAGAACAAGGAAGAAAGGTGACTGGCATGAACATCCAGGAACATCAGATTGAAGAAGGACATGATAATGACATAGACTGTCATTTATTACATACACATAGGTGAACACACACACAAAAAGACATAATTAGAACATACACTTTAAGTTTGCACTCAGGTCAGGGTTAGCACTGGAGTTAGGGTTGGTGTGAAGGTTAGCATTAGGGATGACGTTGATAATGAACAAAGCCACTGATTAACATTTCAGCTCCAACATTAGATAACATAGCAACTAATAGGACTGGCTCAATGATCTCTGTACAGCGCTGCGGTATATGTCAGAGCTATATAAATGTATAATAATAATAGTGTGTGACTGTGGGGGAGGGGGCATTAGAGTGTAAGCTCCTCTGGTACAGAGACTGATGGGACTGTGGGGGAGGGGGCATTAGAGTGTAAGCTCCTCTGGTACAGAGACTGATGGGACTGCGGGGGAGGGGACATTAGAATGTAAGCTCCTCTGGTACAGAGATTGATGTGACTGCGGGGGAGGGGACATTAGAGTGTAAGCTCCTCTGGTACAGAGACTGATGGGACTGCGGGGGAGGGGACATTAGAGTGTAAGCTCCTCTGGTACAGAGACTGATGGGACTGTGGGGGAGGGGACATTAGAGTGTAAGCTCCTCTGGTACAGAGACTGATGGGACTGTGGGGATGGGGACATTAGAGTGTAAGCTCCTCTGGTACAGAGACTGATGGGACTGTGGGGATGGGGACATTAGAGTGTAAGCTCCTCTGGTACAGAGACTAATGTGACTGTGGGGGAGGGGACATTAGAATGTAAGCTCCTCTGGTACAGAGACTGATGGGACTGTGGGGATGGAGACATTAGAGTGTAAGCTCCTCTGGTACAGGGACTGATGGGACTGGCTCAGTGATACTGCGGTATATGTCAGAGCTATATAAATGTATAATAATAGTGTGTGACTGTCTGAATATTGCTCTTCCACCAGCAGATAGTTAATTCCACATGGGGGCGGGTTTCAGCATTAAAAACAAAATGAATTGGGGGATCCACTGAATTTACTTGCTGAATACTTGTGACATGCGAGGCTTGGCATTATCCTATTTGGGAAGAGTGTCTAGCTGCCCCCTAGCCTCAGCTTCTTCCACCAACTTGTCAAGTACTGTAAATTAAAATTAATGGCATTCTCTATAATGGTCTCCTCAATTATTTTTTGTTATGGTGTTGCAAGATCTCCTCCTTGTTAGCATCAGAGCCTGAGCGGGCCAGAGTGTCTAAGGCAGCATCCCATCTTTTCCCCAAGGTTTCAAGTTTATGCTCTAACCCAGCAATGGGCAAACTACGGCCCGGCGGACCTTTTAATCCAGCCCGCGGAGCGTGATACATTGGCTGTCAGGATGTGTGTAGGCGGGGCAGCGTGACGAACGTGAGGGGAGCTAGGCTCCTCTCACAGTCTGCCCTGAAGACCGGAACGGCGCGGGAACACGGCGAGAGGAACGCGCGGAGCAAAGGTAAGTGAATTGACACAGGGGGGACTTGGCTTACTACTTGGGGGGGAATAGTACTATGGGGGATGAATTACTATGGGGGATGAATTACTATATGGGGGATGAATTACTATGGGGGATGAATTACTATGGGGGATGAATTACTATATGGGGGATGAATTACTATATGGGGGATGAATTACTATATGGGGGATGAATTACTATGGGGGATGAATTACTATATGGGGGATGAATTACTATGGGGGATGAATTACTATAGGGGGGATGAATTACTATGGGGGATGAATTACTATGGGGGATGAATTACTATAGGGGGGATGAATTACTATATGGGGGATGAATTACTATATGGGGGATGAATTACTATGGGGGATGAATTACTATATGGGGGATGAATTACTATGGGGGATGAATTACTATGGGAGATGAATTACTATATGGGGGATGAATTACTATATGGGGGATGAATTACTATGGGGGATGAATTACTATATGGGGGATGAATTACTATGGGGGATTAATTACTATATGGAGGATGAATTACTATATGGGGGATGAATTACTATGGGGGATGAATTTATATGGGGGATGAATTACTATGGGGGATGAATTACTATATGGGGGATGAATTACTATATGGGGGATGAATTACTATGGGGGATGAATTACTATATGGGGGATGAATTACTATGGGGGATGAATTACTATGCTTACTATGGGGGAATATTACTATACTTACTATGGATGACACATACACATCATTCATCTACTCTTGGTCCGGCCCCCGGCTCCAATATATGAACCCATTGCGGCCCTCAAGTCAAAAAGTTTGCCCACCCCTGTTCTAACCCTTCTAACTGCCGGGGAGTTATAACTGCAATGGGTGCTGGGGGGGGGGTTGAGGGAGTACACTACCCGCTGTGGCTTTAGGGAGTGACAAATCCAGAGCAGGAGAAGGTGGTGGGGCTGAAGGCAAAGTGAGATAAAGGAGATCTGCAACCCCTGTGTCCCCAAAAGGTGTTGGTTTAAATGGGGGCAAATCCATGGGTGGGGTTGATGGGAACACAAGGTCTGGTTTCTGTCTCATATTATTCACCTTTTTCTTATGCAATCCCTTCTTTTTATACAGAGCATAAAGTTTATCTGTGTCCATGCCATCTATCTGCTCTCTAGGTACCCCATTCTTTATCAGTGCAGAGAACAGCTCACCACAGCGTGGCAGGGGTTTCCTTCACTACGCCTCAGGGGCTGATTAGCCTCTGGTCTGGAAAATTGAGGGTGCCGTGGAGCACGCAGTTCCCCTTTTTCAGACCAATCCCCCAACTCTCTTAACTGTAGCCAGGATTCAGCAACCGCCCTTAATGGCTGACCTGTCATATTTATCAGCAGGATCGGCACAACCTGTTTATAAGGAGCAGCGGCATTTTTATTCATTGACTTCCGTACTTGAGGAGTTAATGGGCCTAACATTAAATCTGGAAACTGGCCAAACTCTATAGCTAGTCTAGCAGTCTCATATTTCATCCTCCTAATGGCATCAGATAAGCGGTGCCAGGGCTCATCATTACAGGCCAGTCAATTTGTGTAGGGAAACAGTGCCGAAGACCCCTCTGTACTATGTTCAAAAGGCTTTCTGCCTGATCTGCCTGTTCCGGACCCTCTGTAATTGCCCCCCTGCACAACTGGTTCTGTAGTTATTAAAGTATATTTAGGGGAGTCTACTCTTTCTAACAGGACACCGGCTGCCCCTCCCTCATATAAATGGACAGCCCAGGCATCCAGGGGCTCCCCTGGTCTTTGTTTAAAACTTTCAATCATGTGTTGCAATTCTTGGTGACTGTCTTCCTCAGTCACATTTTCATGTCTAATGGGGACAAAATCCTGATTACAAACAGCTTTACGGCACTGAACAGAGAGTGCAGTCCAGTCTTCAGACTGGTCAGATATGTCATCAATAATGGTCTCATCAGGCCATGTTAATGAAGGTTCCCAGTTTTTAGGTAGTTCGGCTGAGAAAGCTCTAATTCTTTTGGGATCTATCTTATAGGACTTTTGGGGTCTCTGAGATCATGCTGCAAGCACGGCACATTTCTCGGCTGCATTTTGAAACTTTATCACTTGCTCCTCTAGCTGACAACAGACGGCACGCTGTTGCAGATAAGCCGTGAGCAACAGCCACCCTTTTTCTCCCATTACTCTACCAGGATACTTACTAGATGACGGGACAACTTTCATGGCTTCTAAAAGTATGGAAGGTTATTTTAAATCTAGTGAAATGTCCATTAAACTAGTATATCCTGCTGTATGCCCCCAATGGCTAGCCAGTTCCCAATATGGCGTACCAAACCACCCTGGTATGTTAGGAGTTGGCACACAGAAAGTACACTTACAAGCAGGGGTGGACTGACAATTCATGGGGCCCCCAGGCAATAGGGGATCATGGGGCCCCTGTGTCCTTGCCCAAACTCAAAAAAGCCTATGAAAAAGGTACCAGGGGCATCTCATGGGGCCCCCTACTGACCCCAGGCTCTCGGGCAGTGCCTGAGTTTCCAAATGGTCAGTCCGCCCCTGCTTGCAAGTCTTTTTCTTAAACATATTGTCTAATACTACGTATTTCTATACAATATATACACACTTAAACTTTTTCCTTCTTTGAGACACACCCTCTGCTTCCTGAATAAAATTGAAAGTAATACTCCCTTGGCACAATGCCCAGACTTGAATGTCAAAATCGAAAGTAACCAATCCTTTGGCACAATGCCCAGACATGAACCTACCTTCAAACTCAATGAAGCTTTCAAACTAACTTCAAACTTCCTGAATGGCCTCGTCGTCTTCTGGGACCTGTCACGTGTCCCAGAAGACTATGGGGAAGGAGGGTAGGAGGACAACTTTCGCTTCCAATCGCCTAGGCCAGTGGTCGGCAAGCCGCGGCTCGAGAGCCACATGCGGCTCTTTACACACTGTAATGCGGCTCTTCTGTGTGCCGGGCGCCCGCTCCCCTCCCTCCTCTCCGGCGGCCGCCCCAAAAGTCAGGACTCTGCAGCTAGCCCAGCAATGGGCAAACTACGGCCCGGCAGACCTTTTAATCCGACCCGCGGAGCGTGGCAAACATTGGCTGTCAGGATGTAGGCGGGGCAGCGTGACGAACTCCTCTCCTCTCACAGTCCGCCCTGAAGACCGGAACGGCGCGGGAACACGGCGAGAGGAACGCGCGGAGCAAAGGTAAGTGAATTGACACAATATGGGGAATGAATTACTATAGGGGGGATGCATTACTATAGGGGGGATGAATTACTATATGGGGGATGAATTACTATGGGGGATGAATTACTATATGGGGGATGAATTACTATGGGGGATGAATTACTATATGGGGGGATGAATTACTATATGGGGGATGAATTACTATGGGGGATGAATTACTATGGGGGATGAATTACTATATGGGGGATGAATTACTATGGGGGATGAATTACTATATGGGGGATGAATTACTATATGGGGGTTGAATTACTATAGGGGGGATGAATTACTATGGGGGATGAATTACTATATGGGGGATGAATTACTATGGGGGATGAATTACTATAGGGGGGATGAATTACTATATGGGGGATGAATTACTATATGGGGGATGAATTTTCAGTTTTAAAAATGTGGCTCTCAAAATAAATTTCAATCGTGGTTTTGGCGAGATTTGGCTCAGTTGAAAAAAAAGGTTGCCCACCACTGGCCTAGGCGATGGCAGCGGAATTGGGAGCGGGTACCTGTCAATTTTGGGTACCCGCTCACCAAAGGTGCCAATCGTTAACCTCCCTAGCGGTATGATTATGTCAGTATTTCTGTGCTCAAAGCGGTACATTTTTTTTGCATGGAAATATGTCATTTTTTTATTTTAGGCCTGTAATTCTTAGGAATAACTCACTGAAATCTGTCCGGACAAGAGTCTAGTAAACATCCCGGGGAGGATAAAATTTGAAACACAAAATCATAAATTATAATTTTATAAATAATCATAAATAATTATAATATAATAATAAATGTAATTCAATAATGTAATCAAACCGAAAACACTGAAATGTGAAATAGAGCGCCAAGTTCGCTCATCACTGAGCTCAGTCGCAGAATTGTTTTCAGTGTCTGATGAGGAATTTCCCCCACCAATTATTATCACTCAATTCTGCAAGTGGTTCTGATTTACAATCGCTGTTCTCTAGCCGGTCTAAAACCGCGTCTGACCTAAAGGGATGCTTTTTGGACGCCATGGACGTTTCTCAGTTTCCAGGCAGAAAGAACAGTAAAAATGCAGGCAGGGCGCCGGACAAAGCACTCGGGACAAAATGTATGTGAAATGGTTTGATACAGGAATGGAATATGATCAGA
>NW_028321038.1:0-44366 GCF_062004578.1 Staurois parvus
ATGGCGGTCCATTGATGATAAACAACGCACACCAACGTGTCTAATCTCCGCACATGGACTTACACTGACTGTAACGCAGCGGGAGACACCGCCATGCATTGGCGCAGTGCGTTGGGGGTGTCGCTGGTACGAACGGTGCGGTGATTGTGTGCGTTTCTGTAACACGTATATCACCGCAATGTGGGATAAAGAGCGAGATTTACCCCCCAACCAGGGGCCGACTGACAACTCATGGGGCCCCCCGGGCAATAGGGGATCATGGGGCCCCTGTGTCCTTGACCAAACTCAAAAAAGCCTATGAAAAAGGTAACAAGGGCATCTCATGGGGCCCCCTACTGACCCCAGGCAAGATCTACATGGCAGCCAATCACACACCATCTTCACCTTGTTCTATGAAGACTGGACAATAAAACCTGGAAGATGATTGGTTTACCACACTGCAGTCACAGGATCACCATGACCACACGCACTATATACTGCAGCCACAGGATCACCATGACCACATACTATATACTGCAACCACAGGATCACCATGACCACATACTATATACTGCAGCCACAGGATCACCATGACCACACGCACTATATACTGCAGCCACAGGATCATCATGACCACACACACTATATACTGCAGCCACAGGATCACCATGACCACACACACTATATACTGCAGCCACAGGATCACCATGACCACATACTATATACTGCAACCACAGGATCACCATGACCACATACTATATACTGCAGCCACAGGATCACCATGACCACACGCACTATATACTGCAGCCACAGGATCATCATGACCACACACACTATATACTGCAGCCACAGGATCACCATGACCACACACACTATATACTGCAGCCACAGGATCACCATGACCGCACACACTATATACTGCAACCACAGGATCACCATGACCACACGCACTATATACTGCAGCCACAGGATCACCATGACCACACGCACTATATACTGCAGCCGCAGAATCACCATGACCACACGCACTATATACTGCAGCCACAGGATCACCATGACCACACACACTATATACTGCAGCCACAGGATCACCATGACCACACACACTATATACTGCAGCCACAGGATCACCATGACCGCACACACTATATACTGCAACCACAGGATCACCATGACCACACGCACTATATACTGCAGCCACAGGATCACCATGACCACACGCACTATATACTGCAGCCGCAGAATCACCATGACCACACGCACTATATACTGCAGCCACAGGATCACCATGACCACACACACTATATACTGCAGCCACAGGATCACCATGACCACACACACTATATACTGCAGCCACAGGATCACCATGACCGCACACACTATATACTGCAACCACAGGATCACCATGACCACACGCACTATATACTGCAGCCACAGGATCACCATGACCACACGCACTGTATACTGCAGCCACAGGATCACCATGACCACACGCACTATATACTGCAGCCACAGGATCACCATGACCACACACACTATATACTGCAGCCACAGGATCACCATGACCACACGCACTATATACTGCAGCCACAGGATCACCATGACCACACACACCGTATACTGCAGCCACAGGATCACCATGACCACACACACCATATACTGCAGCCACAGGATCACGACCACACACACTGTATACTGCAGCCACAGGATCACCATGACTACACACACTATATACTGCTACAGGATATACTGCCGCACAACCGGCTCCATCCCATCATCCAGGATCCCCCCGATCCCCCGGTACCTGATCCGCTATTCCCGCGATCACCGGAAGTTGATGTATGGTTGCCGGGATACGATGGGACGCTCACAGCTACACGTGCACACGCGCAGGAGAGTTCATGGGGCTGGGGGCGGTTGTCACGGTGACCGGGCGGAGGGGGGGCGGAGCCAGTGTGTGTGTTATGTCTGCCCGGAGCCAAGGAGAGCACGTGACCTCCAACTGCCTGCCCCTTACATAAAGTATATACGTTATATGACACTGTCTACGTCATCATGTGTATAAATACCAGTATACATCCATCCCCGTATACATCCATCCCAGTATATACATCCATCCCCGTATACATCCATCCCAGTATACATCCCAGTATACATCCATCCCCGTATACATCCATCCCAGTATACATCCATCCCAGTATATACATCCATCCCCGTATACATCCATCCCAGTATATACATCCATCCCCGTATTACATCCATCCCCGTATACATCCATCCCAGTATATACATCCATCCCCGTATACATCCATCCCAGTATACATCCCAGTATACATCCATCCCCGTATACATCCATCCCAGTATACATCCATCCCAGTATATACATCCATCCCCGTATACATCCATCCCAGTATATACATCCATCCCCGTATACATCCATCCCAGTATACATCCCAGTATACATCCATCCCCGTATACATCCATCCCAGTATACATCCATCCCAGTATACACATCCATCCCCGTATACATCCATCCCAGTATACATCCATCCCAGTATACACATCCATCCCCGTATACATCCATCCCAGTATACACATCCATCCCAGTATACATCCATCCCCGTATACATCCATCCCAGTATACACATCCATCCCAGTATACACATCCATCCCAGTATACATCCATCCCCGTATACATCCATCCCAGTATACACATCCATCCCAGTATACATCCATCCCAGTATACATCCATCCCAGTATACACATCCATCCCAGTATACATCCATCCCAGTATACATCCATCCCCGTATACACATCCATCCCAGTATACATCCATCCCAATATACAACCATCCCAGTATACATCCATGCCCGTATACACATCCATCCCAGTATACATCCATCCCAATATACAACCATCCCAGTATACATCCATCCCAGTATAGACAACCATCCCAGTATACATCCATCCCCGTATACATCCATCCCAGTATACACATCCATCCCAGTATACATCCATCCCAGTATACATCCATCCCAGTATACACATCCATCCCAGTATACATCCATCCCAGTATACATCCATCCCAGTATACATCCATCCCCGTATACATCCATCCCAGTATACATCCATCCCCGTATACATCCATCCCAGTATACATCCCAGTATACATCCATCCCCGTATACATCCATCCCAGTATATACATCCATCCCCGTATACATCCATCCCAGTATATACATCCATCCCCGTATACATCCATCCCAGTATACATCCCAGTATACATCCATCCCCGTATACATCCATCCCAGTATACATCCATCCCAGTATACACATCCATCCCCGTATACATCCATCCCAGTATACACATCCATCCCAGTATACATCCATCCCCGTATACATCCATCCCAGTATACATCCATCCCAGTATACACATCCATCCCAGTATACATCCATCCCCGTATACATCCATCCCAGTATACACATCCATCCCAGTATACACATCCATCCCAGTATACATCCATCCCCGTATACATCCATCCCCGTATACATCCATCCCAGTATACATCCATCCCCGTATACATCCATCCCAGTATACACATCCATCCCAGTATACACATCCATCCCAGTATACATCCATCCCAGTATACATCCATCCCCGTATACACATCCATCCAGTTTACATCCATCCCAATATACAACCATCCCAGTATACATCCATCCCAGTATAGACAACCATCCCAGTATACATCCATCCCAGTATACATCCATCCCAGTATACATCCATCCCAGTATACATCCATCCCAGTATACATCCATCCCAGTATACCATCCATCCCCGTATACATCCATCCCAGTATACATCCATCCCAGTATACATCCATCCCCGTATACATCCATCCCAGTATACATCCATCCCAGTATACATCCATCCCAGTATACACAACCATCCCAGTATACATCCATCCCAGTATACATCCATCCCCGTATACATGCATCCCAGTATACACATCCATCCCAGTATACATCCATCCCAGTATACATCCATCCCAGTATACATCCATCCCCGTATACATCCATCCCAGTATACATCCATCCCAGTATACACATCCATCCCAGTATACATCCATCCCAGTATACATCCATCCCAGTATACACATCCATCCCAGTATACATCCATCCCAGTATACATCCATCCCCGTATACATCCATCCCAGTATACACATCCATCCCAGTATACATCCATCCCAGTATACATCCATCCCAGTATACACATCCATCCCCGTATACATCCATCCCCGTATACATCCATCCCAGTATACATCCATCCCAGTATACACATCCATCACAGTATACATCCATCCCAGTATACACATCCATCCCAGTATACATCCATCCCAGTATACATCCATCCCAGTATACATCCATCCCCGTATACATCCATCCCAGTATACACATCCATCCCAGTATACATCCATCCCAGTATACACATCCATCCCAGTATACACATCCATCCCCGTATACATCCATCCCCGTATACATCCATCCCAGTATACATCCATCCCAGTATACATCCATCCCCGTATACATCCATCCCAGTATACACATCCATCCCAGTATACATCCATCCCAGTATACACATCCATCCCAGTATATACATCCATCCCAGTATACATCCATCCCAGTATACACATCCATCCCAGTATATACAGCCATCCCAGTATACATCCATCCCAGTATATACAGCCAGCCCAGTATATACAGCCATCCCTGTATACATCCATCCCAGTATATACATCCATCCCAGTATACATCCATCCCAGTATACACATCCATCCCAGTATATACATCCATCCCAGTATATACAGCCATCCCCTTATACATCCATCCCAGTATACACATCCATCCCAGTATATACATCCCAGTATACAGCCATCCCAGTATATACAGCCAGCCCAGTATATACAACCATCCCCGTATACATCCATTCCAGTATATACATCCATCCCCATATACATCCATCCCAGTATATACAGCCATCCCCGTATACATCCATCCCAGTATATACATCCATCCCAGTATATACAGCCATCCCCGTATACATCCATCCCAGTATACATCCATCCCAGTATATACAGCCATCCCCGTATATACAGCCAACCCAGTATATACAGCCATCCCCGTATACATCCATCCCAGTATATACAGCCATCCCAGTATACATCCATCCCAGTATATACAGCCATCCCAGTATACATCCATCCCAGTATACATCCATCACAGTATATACATCCATCCCCGTATATACAGCCAACCCAGTATATACAGCCATCCCCGTATACATCCATCCCAGTATATACACATCCATCACAGTATACATCCATCACAGTATATACAGCCATCCCCATATACAGCCAAGCCAGTATATACAGCAATCCCCGTATACATCCATCCCAGTATATACAGCCATCCCAGTATACATCCATCCCAGTATATAAATCCATCCCCGTATACATCCATCCCTGTATACAGCCATCCCAGTATACATCCATCCCAGTATATACATCCATCCCCGTATACATCTATCCCAGTATATACAGCCATCCCAGTATATACAGCCATCCCAGTATACATCCATCCCCGTATACATCCATCCCAGTATATACAGCCATCACCGTATACATCCATCCCAGTATATACAGCCATCCCCATATATACAGCCATCCCCGTATACATCCATCCCAGTATATACAGCCATCCCAGTATACATCCATCCCAGTATATACAGCCATCCCCGTATATACAGCCATCCCCGTATACATCCATCCCAGTATATACAGCCATCCCAGTATACATCCATCCCAGTATATACAGCCATCCCCATATATACAGCCATCCCCGTATACATCCATCCCAGTATATACAGCCATCCCCGTATATACAGCTATCCCCGTAAACATCCATCCCAGTATATACAGCCATCCCCATATATACAGCCATCCCCGTATACATCCATCCCAGTATATACATCCATCCCAGTATATACAGCCATCCCCGTATACATCCATCCAAGTATATACATCCATCCGTATACATCCATCTCAGTATATACATCCATCCCCGTATACATCCATCCCAGTATATACATCCATCCCCGTATACATCCATCCCAGTATATACAGCCATCCCCGTATACATCCATCCCCGTATACATCCATCCCAGTATATAAATCCATCCCCATATACATCCATCCCAGTATATACATCCATCACAGTATATACATCCATCACAGTATATACATCCATCCCAGAATATACACCCATCCCCGTATACAGCCATCCCACTATACATCCATCCCCATATACATCCATCCCAGTATATACAGCCATCCCAGTATATACATCCATCCCAGTATATACAGCCATCCGTATACATCCATCCCCGTATGCATCCATCCCAGTATATACATCCATCACAGTATATACATCCATCCGTATACATCCATCCCAGCATATACATCCATCCCAGTATACATCCATCCCAGTATATACATCCATCCCAGTATATACAGCCATCCGTATACATCCATCCCCGTATGCATCCATCCCAGTATATACATCCATCACAGTATATACATCCATCCGTATAGATCCATCCCAGCATATACATCCATCCCCGTATACATCCATCCCAGTATATACAGCCATCCCTCTATACATCCATCGCAGTATACATCCATCCCAGTATATACAGCCATCCCCGTATACATCCATCCCAGTATATACAGCCATCCCCGTATACATCCATCCCAGTATATACATCCATCCCAGTATATACATCCATCTTAGTATTTATATCCATCCCAGTATATGCAGCCATCCCCATATACATCTATCCCAGTATATACAGCCATCCCCATATACATCCATCACAGTATATACATCCATCACAGTATATACATCCATCACAGTATATACAGCCATCCCAATATACAGCCATCCCCGTATACATCCCACTATACTGTACATCCATCCCAGTATACATCCCACTATACTGTACATCCATCCCAGTATACATCCCACTATACATCCATCCCACTATACATCCCAGTATATACATCCATCCCAGTATACATCCATCCCAGTATACATCCCACTATACATCCATCTCACTATACATCCACCCCAGTACACATCCCACTATACATCCACCCGAGTATATATCCCACTATACATCCATCCCAGTATACATCCCACTATACATTTATCCCACTATATATCCATCCCACTATATATCCATCCCAGTATATACAGCCAACCCAGTATATACAGCCATCCCCGTATACATCCATCCCAGTATATACACATCCATCCCAGTATACATCCATCCCCGTATATACAGCCAACCCAGTATATACATCCATCCCAGTATATAAATCCATCCCCGTAGACTTCCATCCCTGTATACAGCCATCCCAGTATACATCCATCCCAGTATATACATCCATCCCCGTATACATCCATCCCCGTATATACAGCCATCCCGTATACATCCATCCCCGTATACATCCATCCCAGTATATACAGCCATCCCCGTATACATCCATCCCAGTATATACAGCCATCCCCGTATATACAGCCATCCCCGTGTACATCCATCCCAGTATATACAGCCATCCCCGTATACATCCATCCCAGTATATACAGCCATCCCAGTATACATCCATCCCAGTATATACAGCCATCCCCGTATATACAGCCACCCCCGTATACATCCATCCCAGTATATACAGCCATCCCAGTATACATCCATCCCAGTATATACAAAAATAAAGTGTACTCACACAATAATACAGTATATACACGATGACAATATCCTCCTTTTGTTTTCAACTTAAAGTTGTTAAAATTAAAGATTTAACTTTCCTAAGTTTTAAAATTCTGTTTAAGGATCGGTTCACACTCCATGCATTTCAATCGCTTTATTTCTGCATCCAAAATGCACAGAAAGTCGGTGATATGGTTGTCAGTGTCATAGTTCACATCAGCGCTTGCAGTTCCAGTGCGTTCTGGGTGCAGAAAAAAAAGTAGAACAGGCGGCATTTTTCCTGCACAGAACTGCACTGGGACGCTGTAAAACGCATCAAAAATGCACCAGAACGTACATGTCCATATTTAAATTGAAGAAGAAGAAAGAGGAAAAATGAACTGGAATGCACCAAAAACGCATTGTAATGCACATGTCCCTATTTAAAATGAAGAAAAAGAGAGGAGAAAAAATTAACTGGAATGCATAAAAAACGCACTGGAGTGCGTGAAAAAAGTATTAAAAATGCATCGAAACGCATCAGCGCACATGCGGAAATGCATCCGGGACAAATCTGGACTGCGTTTCTATAGTGTGAACTGGCGCTACAAAAATGCACTCCAGTTGCATTCCGGATACATTTTTACTTACAGTTTACGCCACACGCAGTTCCGGTGCAGTTTTGATGCGTTTTACCACGTTCCAGTGCAGTTCTGTGCAGAAAAAATGCCGCCTGTTCTTTTTTTTTTTTCTGCACCGGAAACTGATGGCACTTGTGTGAACCAGGGCCATCGGAATACATGGAAAACACTGTGCATGCATCTTAGATGCAGCAAAAAAAGTGCACTGAACTGTATCTAGTGTGAACTAGTCCTAATACTCCGTATGTAGAATTGTTTACCCGGTTTCTGACTGACATAAATAAAGAATTAAAAAATAATTGAAGAAATGATCCGGTGACCCTGACATCCTCCTCATTATGACTTGGAAATGGCTCTCTCTTTCCCTTCTCCTTTGGAAGCAGGATAATATTTGCAGGTCACTGATTTATTTGATTTGATTTATTTTATGCATTTATTATTTTATTGGTTATTTTTTCATATTTTTAAACTAAATGTATTTTAATTTTTTTATGAAAATTATTATTATTACTATTATTATTATTATTATTATAATTTTTATTATTACTATTATTATTACTGCTATTATTATTATTATTATTATTACTATTATTAATATTACTATTTTTTTTACTATTATTATTGTTATTATTATTCTTATTATTATTGTTGTTGTTGTTGTTATTATTTTTACTATTATTATTCTTATTATTACTATTATTGTTATTGTTGTTATTATTATTATTATTATTACTATTGTTGTTAATATTATTATTGTTATTATTACTATTATTATTATTACTATTATTACAATTATTACTATTATTATTAATATTATTGTTATTATTATTATTATTACTATTATTACTATTATTATTATTATTATTACTATTATTATTATTACTATTTTTTTTACTATTATTATTGTTATTATTATTGTTATTATTACTATTATTATTATTATTATTATTAACATTATTATTATTACTATTTTTTTTACTATTATTATTGTTATTATTATTCTTATTATTACTATTATTGTTATTGTTATTGTTGTTATTATTTTTATTATTATTATTGTTGTTAATATTATTATTGTTATTATTACTATTATTATTATTACTATTATTACAATTATTATTCTTATTATTACTATTATTATTAATATTATTGTTATTATTATTGTTATTATTATTATTACTATTATTCTTATTATTACTATTATTGTTATTATTATTATTGTTATTATTACTATTATTATTATTATTATTTTTTTTTTATTATTATTATTTATTTGTTTTTATTTTGTCATTAATGTATTATTTTTTTTATCCATTTACTTTATATTTTTTTTTATTTTACTTGTTGTCTGGAGTTTCTCTTTACAAGGAGATAAAGATATCACCAAGCTATAAATCAAACGCCAAGCTGATGGAAGAACTCCGACAATCAATTCTGGGACATAAACCTTTCAGTGTCCTGCTGACATTGGAAATAATTTGCAGTACCGTTGCTTTTTTGTGGTTTACTATGTTTATGGATGGTAACCATTGTGGGGGGGGGGACTTTAATTTCTGTTTGAAATCTTGAATAATAACATATGAGGTTGAAATGTTGGTGCAAAAATCCATCCTGCTTTCCCATCACAGAAAGTCAGGGGCGTCCCTACAGTTGGTGTCACCCGGTGCGGTAACACTTGGTGTCACCTCTCCAATGATCCCGCAGGATGGATGGGATCTGCGGATTGGGGAGCATAATGGATCGAACTCCGATCCATTATGCTCAATCCGCAGATCCGATCCATGCTGCGGGGATCATCGGCTTGCTTTAAAACTTACCTTTTCATGGGGCGGGTCTGGTGTCACCCCATGCGATAGGTATCACCCGGTGTGGCGCGCACCCCCCGCACCTGCCTAGGGACACCCCTGCAGAGGTGTACTTAGTAAAAATCAGCTCACATTACACATTGTTCAGGACATATTAACCCCTTGATCACCCTAGATGTTAACCCCTTCCCAACCAGTGTCATTAGTACAGTGACCATGCATAGTATTTTCACTGATCACTGTAGTTGTGCCACTGGGGATGTCAGTGGCAGTTAGCGGGTTCCCACCCAATGTCAGTTAGTGTCGGATTGCCCGCCGCACTCGCTGATCACCGCCGTTACTAGTATGAAACAATTCCAGCATATATCCCATAGTTTCCAGACGCTATAACTATCACACAAACCAATCAATATACACTTATTAGAATTTTTTTTTCTTACCAAAGACGTAGCAGAAAACATTTTGGTCTAAATTTATAAAGAAATTAGATTTTTAAAAATGTTTTTATTATATATGTTTCATAGCGGAAACTAAAAAATATTGGGGGGGGGGGGTTCCCAAAATTTTCAGTCTTTTTTTCATTTATATAATAAAAAATAAAAAGAACAGTGGTGATCAAATACCACCAAAAGAAAGCTCAATTTGTGCGATAAAAGGATTTCAATTTCATTTGGGTGCAGTGTTGCATGACCGCTCAATTACCAGGTAAAATAGTGCAGTGCGGTGTAGAAAAAAAAATGGCCTGGTCATGAAGAGGGGAAAACGTTCCGCAGATGAAATGGTTAAACTGAATGAGTTGTTTTATAAGAGGCTTTATATATACCTGCAGATGAATGAAAGCAAGCAGATACAAAGTAACAAGATACTCTGCATCTGATCCATGCGTTTTTATAAATATTGATCAGACGGGAGATAGAAAGATACAAAGTAACATTGTTTATAAACATCGATCAGACGGGAAATAGAGAGATACAAAGTAACATTGTTTATAAACATCGATCAGACGGGAGATAGAAAGATACAAAGTAACATTGTTTATAAACATCGATCAGACGGGAGATAGAAAGATACAAAGTAACATTGTTTATAAACATCGATCAGACGGGAGATAGAAAGATACAAAGTAACATTGTTTATAAACATCGATCAGACGAGAGATAGAAAGATACAAAGTAACATTGTTTATAAACATCGATCAGACGGGAGATAGAAAGATACAAAGTAACATTGTTTATAAACATTGATCAGATGGGAGGTAGAGAGATACAAAGTAACATTGTTTATAAACAATGATCAGATGGGAGATAGACACAAAGTAACATTGTTTATAAACATCGATCAGACGGGAGATAGAGAGATACAAAGTAACATTGTTTATAAACATCGATCAGACGGGAGATAGAAAGATACAAAGTAACATTCTTTATAAACATCGATCAGACGAGAGATAGAAAGATACAAAGTAACATTGTTTATAAACATCGATCAGACGGGAGATAGAGAGATACAAAGTAACATTGTTTATAAACATCGATCAGACGAGAGATAGAAAGATACAAAGTAACATTGTTTATAAACATCGATCAGACGGGAGATAGAGAGATACAAAGTAACATTGTTTATAAACATCGATCAGACGGGAGATAGAAAGATACAAAGTAACATTGTTTATAAACATCGATCAGACGGGAGATAGAGGGATACAAAGTAACATTGTTTATAAACATCGATCAGACGGGAGATAGAGAGACACAAAGTAACATTGTTTATAAACATCGATCAGACGGGAGATAGAGAGACACAAAGTAACATTGTTTCCAAACAATGATCAGACGGGAGATAGACACAAAGTAACATTGTTTATAAACATCGATCAGACGGGAGATAGAGAGATACAAAGTAACATTGTTTATAAACATCGATCAGACGGGAGATAGAGAGATACAAAGTAACATTGTTTATAAACATCGATCAGACGGGAGATAGAGAGATACAAAGTAACATTGTTTATAAACATCGCTCAGACGGGAGATAGAGAGATACAAAGTAACATTGTTTATAAACATCGATCAGACGGGAGATAGAGAGATACAAAGTAACATTGTTTATAAACATCGATCAGACGGGAGATAGAGAGATACAAAGTAACATTGTTTATAAACATCGCTCAGACGGGAGATAGAGAGATACAAAGTAACATTGTTTATAAACATCGATCAGACGGGAGATAGAGAGATACAAAGTAACATTGTTTATAAACATCGATCAGACGGGAGACGTAGAGATACAAAGTAACATTGTTTATAAACATCGATCAGACGAGAGATAGAGAGATACAAAGTAACATTGTTTATAAACATCGATCAGACGGGAGATAGAGAGATACAAAGTAACATTGTTTATAAACATCGATCAGACGGGAGATAGAGATACAAAGTAACATTGTTTATAAACATTGATCAGACGGGAGATAGAGAGATACAGAGTAACATTGTTTATAAACATCGATCAGACGGGAGATAGAGAGATACAAAGTAACATTGTTTATAAACATCGATCAGACGGGAGATAGATACAAAGTAACATTGTTTAACCCTTCGCCCTCCAGAGGATTCCCCCTCCCCCCCCATCCCTTTCCTGACCAGGCCATTTTTTTTGCATTACGGCGCTGCTTTACTTTAACTGACAATTGCGCGGTCATGCAACGCCGCACCCAAATTAAATGTACATCCTTTTTTCCCACGAATTGAGCTTCCTTTCTGTGGTATTTGATAGTCTGTGCGTTGTTTATTTTTTGCGCTATAAAAAAGACTGACAATTTTGAGAAAAAAACAATATTTTTGACATTTTGCTATTAAACATTTCCAGTAAAAAATGTTAAAAAACAAATTTCATCATAAATTTAGAAACCCGCTAGTTCTGTTTTTTTCCCCAGCCATAAAAAAATGCCCCGCCTTTGTGTGAATGGACACATAGGATAACATGCTGGGGAGTTTACTGGCTGTAGAAAAAAAAACGCCAAAACGGCAAAAAGGACTAAAAACAAAATGTAAAATATTGCAGCTTTCCAGTCCTTAGATGTGGCGGCTGCATTACTTTTGTCTTTTTTTGTGGACATTTTCAGCAAGTACAGAAAATACCTGTTGATCCAACCAAAAACGAGGCATCCTTTTCACTTCCTGTGCACTGAACTGAAAACTCAAATAATGTTGTCCTCCTTCTGTGAACTACTAATCCCCCCATCCCCCATGCAATGGAAATGAACTTGTGTGAAGTCCAGCCTGGGTGACATCCCCGACTCCCTCCAGAGATGCAATGCAGAGGGTGAGCGTTGTCACTCAAGGAGAGGAAGCGTGTTACTGGCAGGATCACCAGGTGAACATAAAGGGGAAAAAAGCCTGAAAAAAAGAAAACGAATGCCGCCACCCCATCTACAGACTGATCAGCAGCAGTATATGATTTTCATCGATTGTGTAAATAAATGCATTTAGTATTAGCCCTTCCGCCAGATGCTGACTACACTGCTGAAAAAATGGAAGGGAGTCTTTGTAATCTTAGTCTAGCAACAAGTCAATGAAACTTCCGGGATATGTATCTGGCCAGGTAAGTAGCAGAGGGGGTTGGTAAAAGAAAAGAGTCGCTCATTAAGTAGCAAGAGCCCAGCTCTGAGACCCTATAATCAGTTTCCACCGATGCTGTCTGCTGGGAGGGTATTTAGGCCCTCCCTACTAGTGACTCTCTCTCCGGTGTTTTGTTGCTGACAGATTCTGTTTGCCATTGATCCGATCCTGCTCCTTCCCTGTACCCTGCTGCCTTGTACCTGCTCTCCCTGGTTCCTGATCCCAGTTTTGCTTCCCCCTTCCCATCTGTTCCCTACACCTCCAGTATCCCCCAGCATTTCTGTGCTTTTCCATTTTGTATATACAAAAGAATGGAAGGAAGACTTTGTAATCCGAGTCTGGCATCAAGTCAAAGACACTCCTGGGATATGGATCTGGTCAGGTAAGTAGCAGAGGGGGTTGTCCATCAGTTTCAGCTGCTTTGGTGTTCATTAAATTAACAACAGGTGCACTAGATGGGCAACAATGAGATGACCCCCAAAACAGGAATGGTTTTACAGATGACTTTTTCTTCCCTCCTCATCTTCTCTGACTGTTTCTCACTAGTTTTGCATTTGGCTAGGGTCAGTGTCACTACTGGTAGCATGAGGCCATACCTGGACCCTACAGAGGCTGTACAGGCAGTCCAACTCCTCCAGGATGGCACATCAATACATGCCATTGCCAGAAGGTTTGCTGTGTCTCCCAGCACAGTCTCAAGAGCATGGAGGAGATTCCAGGAGACAAGAGTATGGAGGAGATTCCAGGACACAAGAGCATGGAGAAGATTCCAGGAGACAAGAGCATGGAGGAGGTTCCAGGAGACAAGAGCATGGAGGAGATTCCAGGAGACAAGAGCATGGAGGAGATTCCAGGAGACAGGCAGTTCCTCTAGGAGGGCTGGACAGGGCCGTAGAAGGTCCTTCACCCATCAGCAGGACCGGTATCTGCTCCTTTGTGCAAGGAGGAACAGGAGGAGCCCTGCCAGAGCCCTACAAAATGACCTCCAGCAGGCCAAATTGTGTGAATGTCTCTGACCAAACACACAGAAACAGACTTCATGAGGGTGGCCTGAGGGCCCAACGTCCTCTAGTGGGCCCTGTGATCACTGCCCGGCACCATAGAGCTGGATCGGCAATTGCCATTGAACCCCAGAATTGGCAGGTCCACCACTGGCCCCCTGTGCTTTTCACAGATGACAGCAGGTTCCCCCTGAGCACATGTGACAGATGTGAAAGGGTCTGGAGAAGCCGTGGAGAACATTCTGCTGCCTGTAACATGGTTCAGTATGACCGTTTTGGTGGGGGGTCAGTGATGGTCTGGGGAGGCATCTCCATGGAGGGACACACAGACCTCTACAGGATAGACAATGGCACCCTGACTGCCATTAGGTATCGGGATGAAATCCTTGGACCCATTGTCAGACCCTACACTGGTGCAGTGGGTCCTGGGTTCCTCCTTGTGCGGTGTGTCCTGGGTTCCTCCTGGTGCGGTGGGTCCTGGGTTCCTCCTGGTGCAGTGGGTCCTGGGTTCCTCCTGGTGCAGTGGGTCCTGGGTTCCTCCTGGTGCGGTGGGTCCTGGGTTCCTCCTGGCGCGGTGGGTCCTGGGTTCCTCCTGGTGCGGTGGGTCCTGGGTTCCTCCTGGTGCGGTGGGTCCTGGTTTCCTCCTGGCACAGTGGGTCCTTGGTTCCTCCTGGCGCTGTGGGTCCTGGGTTCCTCCTGGTGCGGTGGGTCCTGGTTTCCTCCTGGTGCGGTGGGTCCTGGGTTCCTCCTGGCGCGGTGGGTCCTGGGTTCCTCCTGGTGCAGGGGGTCCTAGGTTCCTCCTGGTACACGACAATGCCCGGCCTCATGTGGGGGGAGTATGCAGGCAGTTCCTGGAGGATGAAGGAATTGATACCATTGAATGGCCCCCACGCTCGCCTGACCTAAATCCAATAGAACCCCTCTGGGATGTCATGTTGCGGTCCATCCGACGCCGCCAGGTTGCACCTCAGACTGTCCAGGAGCTCAGTGATGTCCTGGTCCAGATCTGGGAGGAAATCCCCCAGGACACCATCCGTGGTCTCATTAAGACCCTCCCCCGACGTTGTCAGGCATGCATACAAGCACGTGGGGGCCACACAGACTACTGAGGACCATTCTGAGTTGCTGCAATGACATTTCACCAACATGGACTCGCCGGCTGCATCATTTCTTCACTTTGATTTTCGGGGTGTCTTTGAATTCAGTCCTCTGTAGGTCGATCATTTCCATTTCCATCAATTGATGGGACGTCCTTACGTTCCTCACCCATCCCCCGTCCATGTCAGTATAGAGATCCAGCAGGAGATTCCTCCCCATTGGGATCTGATGGGTTCTCCGTGTTCCTTTCAGTTTGGTGAGCCGTGAGTATCAATCAGAAATGCATTTCCATCTTTTTCTCCTCTTGTAGAAGTGATTTGTTATGGATGGAATCTCAGCTGGTTCAGCAGCGAGCGGCTCCTCCTATGGGCAGGCTGGGTGTACTGCAGACATGTGAAATTCGGACACAATTTTCGTTATTTGGAGATTCGGATGGATCCAAATTCCAAATTATAGTAGTAACGAATTTAAACAAATCTGATATAACGAAACTAAAGTTTGTCCAAAATTCAAATTTGAAATATAAACCTATTGCTAATTTCCTTCAAAGACTGTGCGTATTAGTGCTAAAATACAGCCATCCTCCGAAATACAAATTTTGAAAAAGAATAGAAAAAAACAGAATAGAATAGAAAATAAAAGAATATAATGGAAAATAAAGGAATAGAATAGAAAGCAAATAGCCATCATTGAAATGTGAATTTCAAAAAAATTAGAATAAAATAAAACAGAATAGAAAATAAAAGAATATAATGGAAAATAAAGGAATAGAATAGAAAGCAAATACAGTAGCTGTCATCAAAATGTGAATTTCGAAAAGAATAGTATAGAATAAAACAGAATAGAATAGAAAATAAAAAAATTGTAAAATTAAGGAATAGAATAGAATAGTATAGACAAATTAAAATAGAAAATAAAGGGAACAGAATAGAAAAGGAAAGAATTGAATAAAATAGAAAAAAATTAAATAGAACAGAATAGAACAGAAAAAATAGAATAGAAAGAATATAGCTGTCTTCCAAAATTTTAATTTAGAAAAGAATAGAATAAAACAGAATAGAATAGAAAATAAAAAAAAGTAAAATTAAGGAATAGAATAGAATAAAAAATAGAATAGAAAATAAGGAAACAGAATAGAAATGAACTGAATAAAATAGAAAAAAATGAAATAGAATAGAATAGAACAGAAAAAAATAGAATAGAAAGAATATAGCCGTCTTCCAAAATTTTAATTTAGAAAAGAATAGAATAAAACAGGATAGAATAGAAAATAAAAGAACAGAATAAAATAGAACAGAAAATAAAGCAATAGAATAGCAAAGAATGTAATAGAAATAGAAAACATGGAATAGAATAGAAAGAATATAGTCGTCTTCCAAAATTTGAATTTCAAAAAGAAAAGAATAGGATAGAACAGAATAGAATAAAACAGAATAGAGTAGAAAATAAAAGAATATAATGGAAAATAAAGGAATAGAATAGAAAGCAAATAGTCATCATCGAAATGTGAATTAAGGAATAGAATACAATAAAAAAATTTAATTTAGAAAAGAATAGAATAAAACAGAATAGAATAGAAAATAAAAGAACAGAATAAAATAGAACAGAAAATAAAGCAATAGAACAGCAAACAATGTAATAGAAATAGAAAACATGGAATAGAATAGAAAGAATATAGTCGTCTTCCAAATTTCAAAAAGAAAAGAATAGGATAGAACAGAATAGAAAATAAAAGAGAACAGAAAATAATAGAACAGAAAAAAAAAACAATAGAATAGAATAGAAGAAAATCACAATAGAAAAAATATAACCTTCTTCCGAAATTAGAATTTCGAATGGAATAAAATTGCATTTGAATAGATTAGAAATGAATAGAATAGAAAAGAATAGAATAAGTAAAGAAAAGAATCGAACAGAATAGAAAAAAAAACAATAGAATCAGGGGAGGACTGACAACTCAATAGGGGATCATGGGGACCCTGTGTCCTTGCCCGCACTCAAAAAAGTCGATGAAAAGGATACCAGGGGCATCTTATGGGGCCCCCTACTGACCCCGGGCCCTCGGGCAGTGCCCGAGTTTCCAAATGGTCAGTCCACCCCTGAATAGAATAGAACAGAATAGAAGGGGGTTGTTCTAAATGTGAAAAGAATGGGGAGGAGACTGCCAGGGCAAGGTAAGTCATACCGCCTCCTCATCTCCCAACTCGGCTTAACCCCTTCCTGCCCCGCCCCAGAGTTCCTGAACACCCGGGGAGGAAGGGGCAAGAATGATCATCAATCATGTGACCAAGGCCACAGTGGTCACATGACTGGAAGCCAGTCCCAAATGCTACTGTCTCTCTCCCACCTCCCTCTAGCGCCATCTCCTGTGGGGAGGTTGACCCTGCTGACTACACTGGCTTCTGTAGGCGCCCCCTTGTTGTCCCACGTATTCCCTGCACTGCTGGCAGTCTGTCCAGAGGCCCCCACTTTAGGGCCAGCACACACTATAGAAACGCAGTCCGGATGCGTTTTCGCTGCACGTTTTTGACGCGTTCCAGTTCATTTTCTCCCCTCTTCTTCTTCAATTCAAATAGGGACATGTGCGTTCCGGTGCATTTTTGATGCGTTTAACAGCGTCCCAGTACAGTTCCATGAAGGAAAAATGCCACCTGTTCTACTTTTTTCTTCTGCACCCGGAACGCACCGGAACTGCAAGTGCTGATGTCAACTATGACACTGACAACCATATCACCTACTTTCTGTGCGTTTTGGATGCAGAAACAAGAAACTGAAACACATGGAGTGTGAACTGGCCCTTAGGCGCAACAATAACGCACTACATGCTTTTCTGCACCATTTCCATTGAAGTCTATAGAACCAAAAATGCAACTTTTTGCGTTTAACCCCTTCCAGTCCGGACACTTTCCCCCCTTCCAGTCCGGACACTTTCCCTCTCTTCCAGTCCGGACACTTGCCCCCCTTCCAGTCCGGACACTTTCCCTCTCTTCCAGTCCGGACACTTTCCCCCCTTCCAGTCCGGACACTTTCACCCCCTTCCAGTCCGGACACTTTCACCCCCTTCCAGTCCGGACACTTTCCCTCCCTTCCGGTCCGGACACTTTCACCCCCTTCCAGTCCGGACACTTTCCCTCCCTTCCAGTCCGGACACTTTCACCCGCTTCCAGTCCGGACACTTTCCCCCCCTTCCAGTTTGGACTCTTTCCCCCCCTTCCAGTCCGGACGCTTTCAACCCCTTCCAGTTCGGACGCTCTCACCCCCTTCCAGTCCAGACACTTTCACCCCCTTCCAGTCCGGACGCTTTCACCCCCTTCCAGTCCGGACACTTTCCCCCCCTTCCAGTCCGGACACTTTCACCCCCTTCCAGTCCGGACACTTTCCCCCCCTTCCAGTCCGGACACTTTCCCCCCCTTCCAGTCCGGACGCTTTCAACCCCTTCCAGTCCGGACACTTTCCCCCCCTTCCAGTCCGGACGCTCTCACCCCCTTCCAGTCCGGACACTTTCACCCCCTTCCAGTCCGGACACTTTCACCCCCTTCCAGTCCGGACACTTTCACCCCCTTCCAGTCCGGACACTTTCCCCCCCTTCCAGTCCGGACACTTTCCCCCCCTTCCAGTCCGGACACTTTCACCCCCTTCCAGTCCGGACACTTTCCCCCCCTTCCAGTCCGGACACTTTCACCCCCTTCCAGTCCGGACACTTTCACCCCCTTCCAGTCCGGACACTTTCACCCCCTTCCAGTCCGGACACTTTCACCCCCTTCCAGTCCGAACACTTTCCCCCCCTTCCAGTCTGGACACTTTCCCCCCCTTCCTGTCCCGACACTTTCCCCCCCTTCCAGTCCGGACACTTTCACCCCCTTCCTGTCCGGACACTTTCACCCCCTTCCTGTCCGGACACTTTCACCTCCTTCCTGTCCGGACACTTTCACCCCCTTCCTGTCCGGACACTTTCACCCCCTTCCAGTCCGGACACTTTCCCCCCTTCCAGTCCGGACACTTTCACCCCCTTCCTGTCTGGACACTTTCCCTCCCTTCCAGTCCGGAGACTTTCACCCCCTTCCAGTCCGAACACTTTCACCCCCTTCCAGTCCGGACACTTTCACCCCCTTCCAGTCCGGATGCTTTTCCCCCCTTCCAGTCCAGACACTTTCTCCCCCCTTCCTGTCCGGACACTTCCCCCCCCCCTTCCAGTCCGGACACTTTCCCCCCCCCCTTCCAGTCCGGACGCTTTCCTCCCCTTCCAGTCCGGACGCTTTCACCCCCTTCCAGTCCAGACGCTTTCACCCCCCTTCCAGTCCGGACACTTTCACCCCCTTCCAGTCCGGACGCTTTTCCCCCCTTCCAGTCCGGACACTTTCACCCCCCTTCCAGAGTGGACGCTTTTCCCCCCTTCCAGTCCGGACGCTTTCACCCCCTTCCAGTCCGGACGCTTTTCCCCCCTTCCAGTCCGGACACTTTCCCCCCCTTCCAGTCCGGACACTTTCCCCCCCTTCCAGTCCGGACACTTTCACCCCCTTCCAGTCCGGACACTTTCACCCCCTTCCAGTCCGGACGCTTTTCCGCCCTTCCAGTCCAGACACTTTCTCCCCCCTTCCTGTCCGGACACTTTCCCCCCCCCCCTTCCAGTCCGGACACTTTCACCCCCTTCCAGTCCGGACACTTTCACCCCCCTTCCAGTCCGGACACTTTCCCCCCCCTTCCAGTCCGGACACTTTCCCCCCCCTTCCAGTCCGGACACTTTCACCCCCTTCCAGTCCGGACACTTTCCCCCTCCTTCCAGTCTGGACACTTTCACCCCCTTCCAGTCCGGACACTTTCCCCCCCTTCCAGTCCGGACACTTTCACCCCCCTTCCTGCCCCCCAGGCCAGCTTTCATCGCTATCACACTGTGAATGACAATTGCGCGGTCATGCAACACTGTACCCATATGAATTTTTTAGCATTTTTTGAGACAGATAAAGCTTTATTTTGGTGGTATTTATTCACCGCTGGGATTGTTATTTTTCTATATAAATGAAAAAGTCCAAAAATATTGAAAAAAAGTGTTTTTCTAATGAAATTTTGCAAATAAATATTATTTCATCATAAATATTGGCCAAAATTTATTCAGTTATCTTTTTAGTAAAAAAAAAAAAAAGCCAAGCCATTGAGAATTACTGTGTGAGCTGTGATTGGTCACAGCTTGTCACATGGTACAAGACTGTTGTGAATAGCTCTGTACCATGTGATCTCTGTGATGATTCACAGATTTCACACGTAGTAAGCAATGATATCAGAAGTGACATCTTGGGTACTACTCTGCATGTGATCACTGATTGGGCAATCAGTGATCACATGATCGGGACCTCGTACAGAGGTCCCGTCCGACGATCGGTGTTCTGGAGGACACAGCGGGCACCGGATCACGGTGCTGCGCGCTCCCAGGGATTGCGCACAAGCAGGGTGCGGGGAGGTAGTTTCTAAACGTTCACCCGCCCCTGCACTGCCACCGTCCGGCTGTTTATATACAACGGCCGGACGGGAAGTTGTTAAAAAAGTCCCCGACCCTTTTCAAAAAACGCACCGGGTAGAAAACATGCAGATGTGAACGCGTCCCATAGGAAATCATGTGAAATGGCCTGTACTGCATGTGCAAAACGCACCGGAAAACGCTTAGGTGTGGACCTAGCCTAATGCAGGCCATACACGGGTTGAATCCCGAACGATTTTTCGATCAAAAATCTAAAACGTTGTTTGTTCTGTAACCCGTTTGTGCCACCAATGATTTCGAAAATCGGTCGTTTTTTACAAATTTTCCAGCATGCCCGATAAACGAAATGGGGAGGCACCACGAAAATCGGTCGATGCCATCGCCCCACTAACAGAGCGAAAATCGGCCGATTATTCTTAGGTCTGATTTTCGTACGTAAATCGACCCGTGTGTGGCTGGCCTTAGACTATTCCTGTCCTACAATCCAGGGCCATCCCAGGACCAGGTGAGTATATCCTCTGCAGACATCTGCCGTTCGTTTTGTTCCAAATCAAAATTCGGACAAATTTTCCATTGTTATTAATTACAATACTAACGAATTTAAACAAATCTGAAATAACGAAACAAAATCCGTCCGAGATTCCAATCAATTCGAGTTTGAAACCATTTGAAAACAAGAATAGAATAAAAGATAACAGAAAATAAAGAAATAGAAAAGAATAGAATAGAAAATAGAAGAATAGAATAGAAAAGAATAGGGGAAAAAATAACAAAATAGAAAATAAAAAACAGAAGAGAATACAGTAGAAAAAAAATTGAATAGAAGATAAAGGAACAGAAAAGAATACAACCATTAGAATAGAATAGAAAAGATTAGAATAGAAAATCAAAGAATAAAATAGAAAAGAATTAAAAAGATTAGAATAGAAAAACGAAGAATAGAAGAGAAAAGATTAGAATAGAATAGAGTAAAATAGAATGGAAAATAAAGGAATAGAATAGAAAAGATTAGAATAGAAAATCAAAGAATAGAATAGAAAACAATAGAAAAGATAAGAATAGAAAATCAAAGAAAAGAATAGAAAATAATAGAATAAAACAGAGCAAAATAGAACGGAAAATAAAGAAACAGGATAGAATCAATTAGAATAGAATAGAAAAGATTAGAATAGAATAGCAAAGTCTAGAATAGAAAATAAAGGAATAGAATACAAAAGATTAGAATATAACATCAAAGAATACAGTAGAAAATAATAGAGTAAAACAGAGTGCAATTGAACAGAAAATAAAGGAATAGAATAGAAAATCAAAGAATGAAATAGAAAAGAATAAAAAAGGTTAGAATAGAAAAGATTAGAATAGAAAAACAAAGAATAGAAGAGAAAAGATTAGAATAAAATAGAAAAGAATAGAGTAAAACAGAGCACAATAGAATAGAAAATAAAGGAATAGTATAGAAAATATTGGAAGAAAACAGAAAAAAATAGAACAGAAAATAAAGAAATAGGATAGAATCAATTAGAATAGAATGGATTAGAATAGAATAGCAAAGTCTAGAATAGAAAATAAAGGAATAGATTAGAATAGAGCATCAAAGAATAGAATAGAAAAACAATAGAATAGAATAAAATAGAAAAAATATAGCTGCCTTCCAAAATTCAAATGTTGAAAAGAATGAATTTGAACAGAACACATTAGAATAGAATAGAAAAGAGTAGAATAGAATAGATTAGAAAAGATTAAAATACTTTACAAAAATTGTGAGACGTGCTATGGTGACGTGAGAAGTGATCAACAAAGGCACTGTGAAAATTTTGCTGCAATAGAAATGTAGCCCATATACCATCAGACACAGGTGGATTCTGGATGACGGATTGTAACGTTTTATCATCGAATCTGTTAGAAGTTTCGGATTTGGTCGAATTCAAATCGACAAGATAAATTCCGAAAAATTAAACGAATTTAACGAATGGAGACAAAACACATTTATTTCATTTTGCACGTCTAATCCTCTGTCTCTCCCCCACCAGCGCCATCTTCTGTTGGGAGGTCGATCCAGCAGACTACTCCACTTTCTAAGGGCGCCCCCTTGCTGTCTCATGTAATCTTTACACTACTGGGCCTGTCTGGGGCCCCCTGCTTTAGTCTATAACCCCCCCCCCCCACCTCAATCTAGGGTCATCCCAGGACCAGCATATCCTCCGTATCGCATCCACCAGCGCCATCTTCTGTTAAGAGGTTGATGCTGCAGACTACTCCAATTTTTGAGGGCGCCCCCTTGTTTTCTCATGTAGTCCTTACACTATTGAGGCCTGTCTGGGGCCCCTTTTTTAGTCTATAACCCCCCCACACACACACAATCCGGGGTCATCCCAGGACCAGTATATCACCCGTCTTACTCTCACTAGCGCCATCTTCTCTTGGGAGGTCGATCCTGCAGACTACTCCACTTTCTGTGAGCGCCCCCTTGCTGTCTCACGTTCTCCTTACACCTAGGGCCTGTCTGGGGCCCCTGATTTAGTCTATAGCTCCCCTCACACACAATCCAGGGCCATTCCAGGACCAGCATATCCTCCGTATCACTCCCTCTAGCGCCATCTTCTGTTGGGAGGTTGATTCTGCAGACTACTCCACTCTGTGGGCGCCCCCTTGCTGTCTCACGTTGTCCTTACACCTAGGGCCTGTCCGGGGCCCCTGATTTCGTTTATCACCCAATCCCACCCCACAATCTAGGGCCATCCCAGGACCAGCATATCCTCCGTATCGCTCCCTCTTGCGCCATCTTCTGTTGGGAGGTCGATCCTGCAGACTACTCCACTCTGTGGGCGCCCCCTTGCTGTCTCATGTAGTCCATACACCTGGGGCCCCTGACTTAGTGTATAACCATCCCCCACCCCACAATCCAGGGCCATCCCAGGACCAGCATATCCTCCGTATCTCTCCCTCTAGCGCCATCTTCTGCTGGGAGGTCGATCCTGCAGATTACTCCACTTTCTGTGGGCGCCCCCTTGCTGTCTCATGTAGTCCATACACCTGGGGCCCCTGACTTAGTCTATAGCCCCCCTCACACACAATCCAGGGCCATCCCAGGACCAGCATATCTTCCGTATCTCTCCCTCTAGCGCCATCTTCTGCTGGGAGGTCGATCCTGCAGATTACTCCACTTTCTGTGGGCGCCCCCTTGCTGTCTCATGTAGTCCATACACCTGGGGCCCCTGACTTAGTCTATAGCCCCCCTCACACACAATCCAGGGCCATCCCAGGACCAGCATATCTTCCATATCTCTCCTTCTAGCACCATCTTCTGTTGGGAGGTCGATCCTGCAGACTACTCCACTCTGTGGGCGCCCCCTTGCTGTCTCACGTTGTCCTTACACCTAGGGCCTGTCAGGGGCCCCTGATTTAGTCTATAACTGCCCCAGAGCTCACGCTGACCTAATACGTCTCCATGGAGATCAGGCTGGGGGCCCTGTCAGGTCACATCCCAGCTGAGGTAACCCATAGCAACCAGCAAGTCAGGGCAGAACCTGATGGATCCTGATTGGTTGCTCTGTGTGAATGACTCCTGTCCTAGGGCCCTGTGTGGCCCTTCCGCTTCTCAGACCCATCTCAGGCCTAGGTACCACTTTCCTCATCCTTCCATTCCCATGACAACCGCTGGCAGTTACGTCACCAGCCAGCTAGCGCGGCCCCACCTTCTCCACTCAGCTGTCACGGACGGCCCCGCCCCTGTACTCGGTCACATCGACCCCGCCCTTTACTGTGCTGTCAGAGCCGTCCCCGCCCCTTCCAACAGCTGTCACCGAGAGGCCCCGCCCATTTCGCTAGTTGTGTCCCGCCTCCTCAATGAATACCGATGTGCGCCTTGACACACCTACTCACTGAATACTGAGCCGTAGTGCCACGCCTACAACAGAATACTGAGACCTTGTGCCACACCTACTCTCTGAATGCTGATACGTGATGCCACGCCCCCTGCCTTCGGAGGCCGTGGAAGGATTGTTGAGTCAGTGCGGGGGGAGGGGATGAGCTGAGACCCGCCTCTTGGTGCGCTCCGCCCAGACTCCGCCTCCTCCTACTCTTCAGCATCCCGCAGAGCGGCACCATGATGGAGGAGATAGATCGCTTCCAGGTGCCCACCGTCCATTCCGAGATGCAGCCGCTGGTGAGAGACACGGGTCCCCTCCCCCACACAGCACCGGGAGGGCGGGGAGACCGGGGGTGGCAGGAAAACACACGGGGGGAGGCGAATATGTCCACATACTACAGGGTCTGGGGGGATAAATGGGGGTAGAGATGGTATACAGGGTGTGCAGATGGTATACAGGGGGTACATAGGGGGTACAGATGGTATACAGGGGGTACAGATGGTATACAGGGGGTACAGATGGTATACAGGGGGTACAGATGGTATACAGGGGGTATATAGGGGATACAGATGGTATACAGGGGGTACAGATTGTATACAGGGGGTACCGATGGTATACAGGGGGTACAGATGGTATACAGGGGATACAGATGGTATACAGGGGATACAGAGGGTATACAGGGGGTACAGATGGTATACAGGGGGTACAGATGGTATACAGGGGATACAGATGGTATACAGGGGGTACAGATGGTGTACAGGGGGTATATAGGGGATACAGATGGTATACAGGGGGTATATAGGGGATACAGATGGTATACAGGGGATACAGATGGTATACAGGGGGTACAGATGGTATACAGGGGATACAGATGGTATACAGGGGGTACAGATGGTATACAGGGGGTATATAGGGGATACAGATGGTATACAGGGGATACAGATGGTATACAGGGGATACAGATGGTATACAGGGGGTACAGATGGTATACAGGGGGTACAGATGGTATACAGGGGGTACAGATGGTATACAGGGGGTATACAGGGGGCACAGATGGTATACGGGGGATACAGAGGGTATACAGGGGGTAGAGATTGTATACAGGGGGTATATAGGGGGCACAGATGGTATACAGGGGGTATACGGGGGATACAGATTGTATACAGGGGGTATATAGGGGGCACAGATGGTATACAGGGGGTATACGGGGGATACAGATTGTATACAGGGGGTATATAGGGGATACAGATGGTATACAGGGGATACAGAGGGTATACAGGGGGTACAGATGGTATATAGGGGATACAGATTGTATACAGGGGGTATATAGGGGATACAGATGGTATACAGGGGGTATATAGGGGATACAGATGGTATATAGGGGGTACAGATTGTATACAGGGCATACAGATGGTATACAGGGGGTAGAGATGGTATACAGGGGGTATATAGGGGGCACAGATGGTATACAGGGGGTATACGGGGGATACAGATTGTATACAGGGGGTTTATAGGGGATACAGAGAGTATATAGGGGATACAGGGGGTATATAGGGGATACAGATGGTATACAGGGGGTATATAGGGGATACAGATGGTATACAGGGGGTTTATAGGGGATACAGAGAGTATATAGGGGATACAGGGGGTATATAGGGGATACAGATGGTATACAGGGGGTATATAGGGGATACAGATGGTATACAGGGGGTATACAGGGAGTACAGATGGTATACAGGGGATACAGATGGTATACAGGGCATACAGATGGTATACAGGGGGTAGAGATGGTATACAGGGGGTATATAGGGGGCACAGATGGTATACGGGGGATACAGAGGGTATACAGGGGGTACAGATTGTATACAGGGGGTATATAGGGGGCACAGATGGTATACAGGGGGTATACGGGGGATACAGATTGTATACAGGGGGTATATAGGGGATACAGATGGTATATAGGGGATACAGATGGTATACAGGGGGTTTATAGGGGATACAGAGAGTATATAGGGGATACAGATGGTATACAGGAGGTATAGATTGTATACAGGGGATATATAGGGGATACAGATGGTGTACAGGGGGTATATAGGGGATACAGATGGTGTACAGGGGGTATATAGGGGATACAGATGGTGTACAGGGGGTATATAGGGGATACAGATGGTATACAGGGGGTATATAGGGGATACAGATGGTATACAGGGGATACAGATGGTATACAGGGGGTATATAGGGGATACAGATGGTATACAGGGGGTATATAGGGGATACAGGGGGTTTAGATTGTATACAGGGGGTTTAGATTGTATACAGGGGGTACATATGGAATACAGGGGGTATATAGGGGATACAGATGGTATACAGGGGGTATATAGGGGGCACAGATGGTATACAGGGGGTATATAGGGGATACAGATGGTATACAGGGGGCTTATAGGGGATACAGATGGCATACAGATGGTATACAGGTCATACAGATGGTATACAGGGGGTATAGATGGTATACAGGGGGTATAGATGGTATACAGGGGGTATAGATGGTATACAGGGGGTATAGATGGTATACAGGGGGTATAGATGGTATACAGGGGGTATAGATGGGATACAGAGGGTATACAGGGGGTATATAGGGTGTACAAATGGTATACAGGGGGTATATAGGGGGTACGGATGGTATACAGGGGGTACAGATGGTATAGAGGGGGTATATAGGGGATACAGAGAGTATATAGGGGATACAGATGGTATACAGGGGGTATATAGGGGATACAGATGGTATATAGGGCATACAGATGGTATACAGGGGGTATATAGGGGATACAGAGAGTATATAGGGCATACAGATGGTATACAGGGGGCTTATAGGGGATACATAGAGTATACAGGGCATACAGATGGTATACAGGGGGTAGAGATGGTATACAGGGGGTAGAGATGGTATACAGGGGATACAGGGGGTATATAGGGGGTATATAGGGCATACAGATGGTATACAGGGGGTATAGATGTTATACAGGGGGTATACAGGGGATACGGGGGTACAGATGGTATATAGGGGATACAGATGGTATACAGGGGGTATATAGGGGGTACAGATGGCATATAGGGGGTACAGATGGCATACAGGGGGTAGAGATGGTATGCAGGGGGTTTATAGGCGATACAGATGGTATATAGGGGGTACAGATGGAAAAATGGGTATATAGGGGATACAGATGATATACAGGGGGTACAGAGAGTATACAGGGGGTAGAGATGGTATACACGGGGTATATAGGGAATACAGATAATATACAGAGGGTAGAGATAGTATATAAGGGGTACAGATGGTGTAGAGGAAGAACAGATGGTATACAGGGGGTATATAGGGGGTACAGATGGTATATAGGGGATACAGGGGGTAGAGATTGTATATAGGGGGTACAAAGGGTATACAGGGGATACAGATGGTATATAGGGGTATATAGAGGATACAGAGGGTATACAGGGGGTAGGGATGGTATATAGGGGGTACAGAGGGTATGCAGGGGGTAGAGATGGTGTACAGATGGTATACAGGGGGTACAGATGGTATACAGAAGATACAGATGGTATATAGGGGGTAGAGATAGTATATAGGGGGTACAGATGGTATACAGGGGTTATACAGGGGGTACAGATGGTATACAGGGGGTACAGATGGTATACAGGGGGTACAGATGGTATACAGGGGGTACAGATGGTATACAGGGGTTATATATGGGGTACAGATGGTATACAGGGGGTATACAGGGTGTACAGATTTTATACAGGGGGTATTTAGGGGGTACAGGGGGTATACAGGGGGTACAGATGGTATACAGGGGGTAAATAGGGGGTACAGATGGTATACAGGGCATACAGATGGTATACATGGGTTATATAGGGGGTACAGATGGTATACAGGGGGTATACAGGGCGTACAGATGGTATACAGGGGGTATATAGGGGGTACAGGGGGTATGCAGGGCGTACAGATGGTATACAGGAGGTATATAGGGGGTACAGGGGGTATACAGGGCATACAGATGGTATACAGGGCGTACAGATGGTATACAGGGCGTACAGATGGTATACAGGGGGTACAGATGGTATACAGGGGGTACAGATGGTATACAGGGCGTACAGATTGTATACAGGGGGTACAGATGGTGTACAGGGGGTATATAGGGGATACAGATGGTATACAGGGGGTATATAGGAGGTACAGATGGTATACAGGGGGTACAGATGGTATACAGGAAGTACCAGGGAGTACAGATGGTGTGCGGAAGGTATACATGGAGTGTACAAGAGGGGTACAGGAAGTATGCATGCGGCTGCAGAAGGTGTATAGGAGGATACTGAGTGTACGGGAGGTTTATAGGAGTTATAGAAACTGTATAGCAGGTAGTCTGGGGGATACAGGAGGCATACCAGATTTTTAACTGGGGTTTTATGGATACAGGGGGTGTAGGGTGGATACAGGGGGTGTAGGGTGGATACAGAGGGTGTAGGATGGATACAGGGGGTGTACAGAGTGTGTAAGGTAGATACAGATGGTGCACATGGGGTGTAGGGTGGATATAGGGGACGGTGGATGTATACAGGGGGTGCACAGGGGGTGTAGGGTGGATACAGGGGGTGTAGTGTGGATACAGGGGGTGTAGTGTTGATACAGAGGGTGGATACAGGGGGTGTAGGGTGGATACAGAGGGTGCACAGTGGGTGTAGGGTGGATACAGGGGGTGTATTGGGAGTGTAGGGTGCATACAGAGGGTTTACAGGGGGTGTAGTATGGATACAGGGGTTATAGGGTGGATACAGAGGGTGCACAGGGGGTGTAGGGTGGATACAGGGGGTGGTGAATGGGTACAAGGGATGTAGGATGGATTCAGAGGGTGTAGGATGGATACAGGGGTCTAGGGTGGATACAGAGGGTGTACAGGGGGTGCACAGGGTGGATACAGGGGGTGTAGGGTAGATACAGGGGGTGTAGGATGGATACAGAGGGTGCATGGGGGTGTGGGGTGGATACAGGGGGTGGTGAATGGGTACAAGGGATGTAGGATGGATTCAGAGGGTGTAGGATGGATACAGGGGGTGTAGGGTGGATACAGAGGGTGGATACAGGGGGTGCACAGGGTGGATACAGGGGGTGTAGGGTGGATACAGGGGGTGTAGGATGGATACAGAGGGTGCACGGGGGTGTGGGGTGGTGGATGGATACAGAGGGTGTAGGATGGATACAGAGGGTGTACAAGGGGTGTAAGGTTGATACAGAGGGTGTAGGGTGGATACAGAGGGTGTACCGGGGGTGAAGGGTGGATACAGAGGGTGTTACCATATATGGGGTACAGGAGATATTGGGGACACAGGAAGTGCAAGGGATACAGTGGGTGTAGGGTGGAAACAGCGGGAGCACAGGGGGTGTAGGGTACATACTGAGGGTGTAGGCATATATGTTATACAGGAGATATTAGGGGTGCAGGAGGTGCAAGGGATACAGGGGGTGTAGGGTGGATACAGAGGGTGCACAAGAGGTGTAGGGTGGATGCAAAGGGTGCAGGCTGGATATAGAGGGTGGATACAGGGGGTGTAGGGTGGATACAGAGGGTGTACAGGGGTTGTAGGGTGGATAGAGAGGGGTACAGGGGTTGTAGGGTGGATAGAGAGGGGTACAGGGGGTGTAGGTTGGATAGAGAGGGTGCAGAGTATGTTATAGATTTAGGGGTGCAGGGGGTATGATGTATATGAGGATGCACAGGGGATATGGGGATACAAGGGGTGCAGGAAGGATACAGGGGATGTGCGGGATACAAGGGGTGCAGGAAGGATACAGGGGATGTGCGGGATACAAGGGGTGCAGGAAGGATACAGGGGATGTGCGGGATACAAGGGGTGCAGGAAGGATATAGGGGATATGGGGATACAAGGGGTGCAGGAAGGATATAGGGGATATGGGGATACAAAGGATGCAGGAAGGATACAGGGGATATGGGGATACAAGGGGTGCAGGAAGGATACAGGGGATATGGGGATACAAGGGGTGCAGGAAGGATACAGGGGATATGGGGATACAAGGGGTGCAGGAAGGATATAGGGGATATGGGGATACAAGGGGTGCAGGAAGGATACAGGGGATATGGGGATACAAGGGGTGCAGGAAGGATACAGGGGATGTGCGGGATACAAGGTATTTAGGGTGTGTACAGAGGGTGCAGGTATATGGGGAAAGTTTATAGAAGGCTTCACAGAGTTACCAGGGATAGTAATAGTTCTAGGGGTATGTGAATCCTGGGAATGGATAGATCTAGGGGAACGGTAATCATGTGGATGTATAGATCTTGGAGTAGGGGAATCTTGGGGGCCTATGATTCTGGGGGTACGGGAATCATTGAGTGTCTATAGATCTAGGGGTAGGAGAATCCTGGGTGTCTATAGATCTAGGGGTATCAGAATCCTGGGTGTCTATAGATCTAGGGGTATCAGAATCCTGGGTGTCTATAGATCTGGGGGTACCGGAATCCTAGGGGTCTATAGATCTAGGGGTACCGGAATCCTGGGGGTCTATAGATCTAGGGGTACTGGAATCCTGGGGGTCTATAGATCTAGGGGTACGGGAATCTTGGGGGTCTATAGTTCTGGGGTACCGGAATCCTGGGTGTCTATAGATTTAGGGGTATCGGAATCCTGGGGGTCTATAGTTCTAGAGGTACGGGAATCTTGGTGGTCTATAGATCTAGGGGTACCGGAATCCTGGGTGTCTATAGATCTAGGGGTACGGGAATCTTGGGGGTCTATGGATCTAGGTGGATCCAGGAACAGGATAGCCGGGTGCTGGAACGGTCCTGTGATCACACTGAGTCTGGGGCTGCTGTTAGCAGTGAGGTATTGTGGTGATTGCTCAGCATCCTCGGAGGGTAGTGCAGGTATTGGGGATGCTGGAATAGAGCCGTGATTGCTCAGCATCCTCGGAGGGTAGTGCAGGTATTGGGGGTGCTGGAATAGAGCCGTGATTGCTCAGCATCCTCGGAGGGTAGTGCAGGTATTGGGGGTGCTGGAATAGAGCTGTGATTGCTCAGCATCCTCTGAGGGTAGTGCAGGTATTGGGGATGCTGGAATAGAGCTGTGATTGCTCAGCATCCTCGGAGGGTAGTGCAGGTATTGGGGATGCTGGAATAGAGCTGTGATTGCTCAGCATCCTCGGAGGGTAGTGCAGGTATTGGGGATGCTGGAATAGAGCCGTGATTGCTCAGCCTGTGATTTTAGCAGTGAGGTGCGGTGCTGCTGTCCGTGGTGCTGGAACATGGTGCAGGTATGTAGGAGGCTGGGGCTGCACGGGGGATTGGGTGGAGTACGGCATGCACGGTAGGGTAGTAGTGAGGTGCAGTGCAGGTGTTTGGCAATATTTGGGAGTGCGGTGTGTGCGGTCCATTAGCAGTGAGGTGTGGTAGTGCATGTATTGGGGGTAATATCTGATTGTATGTCTATTAGGTATGTGGGATGCGGGGCTGCACAGGGGGGTATGTCTGTTAGGGATGCGGGGGCTGCACAGGGGGGTATGTCTGTTAGGGATGCGGGGGCTGCACAGGGGGGTATGTCTGTTAGGGATGCGGGGGCTGCACAGGGGGGTATGTCTGTTAGGTATGCAGGGGCTGCACAGGGGGGTATGTCTGTTAGGGATGTGGGGACTGCACAGGGGGGTATATCTGTTAGGGATGCGGGGACTGCACAGGGGGGTATGTCTGTTAGGGATGCGGGGGCTGCACAGTGGGGTATGTCTGTTAGGGATGCGGGGACTGCACAGGGGGGTATATCTGTTAGGGATGCGGGGGCTGCACAGGGGGGTATATCTGGTAGGGATGCGGGGGCTGCACAGGGGGGTATGTCTGTTAGGGATGCGGGGACTGCACAGGGGGGTATATCTGTTAGGGATGCGGGGGCTGCACAGGGGGGTATATCTGTTAGGGATGCGGGGGCTGCACAGGGGGTATGTCTGTTAGGTATGAGGGATGCGGGGGATGCACAGGGGGGTATGTCTGTTAGGGATGCGGGGGCTGCACAGGGGGGTATGTCTGTTAGGGATGCGGGGGCTGCACAGGGGGGTATGTCTATTAGGTATGAGGGATGCGGGGGATGCACAGGGGGGTATGTCTGTTAGGTATGTGGGATGGGGGGGCTACACAGGGGTTTGGGTGGAGTACAGCATGCATGGTTCATTAGCAGTGAGCAGTTGCATGATTGGGATGCGGGGGGTAATATTGTGGCGCTCAGTACAATTACAGTGGGGTGTGTTGCAGGGATTTGGGATTGGGGGGGGGGATAATATTGTGGAGTTCAGTACAATTACAGTGGGGTGTGTTGCAGGGATTTGGGATTGGGGGGGGGGGATAATATTGTGGAGTTCAGTACAATTACAGTGGGGTGTGTTGCAGGGATTTGGGATAATATTTTATTGCATGGCAGGTATATGTGTGTGTGTGGTGGGGGGGGGGAGGGGGGGTTGTATTGCACATTATTTTGGGTGGAGTACAGCATGCCCAGTGCATCTATTTGGGGTTGCACAGTGGGATGTGGAGGATGCTGGGGGTGATAGTTTGGAGATGCACGGTGGAGGGATGGGGGGGTAATAAATTTAGATGCTCCACAGAGGATGCTGGGGGTAGTAGTTGGGAGATGCACGGTGGGGTGTGGAGGATGCCGGGGGTAATAGTTGGGAGATGCACGGTGGGGTGTGGAGGATGCCGGGGGTAATAGTTGGGAGACGCATGGTGGGGTGTGGAGGATGCTGGGAGTGATAGGTGGGAGACGCACGGTGGGTTGTGGAGGATGCTGGGGGTGATAGGTGGGAGACGCACGGTGGGGTGTGGAGGATGCCGGGAGTAGTAGTTGGGAGATGCACGGTGGGGTGTGGAGGATGCCGGGAGTAGTAGTTGGGAGACGCACAGTGGGGTGTGGAGGATGCCGGGGGTAATAGTTGGGAGACGCATGGTGGGGTGTGGAGGATGCTGGGAGTGATAGGTGGGAGACGCACGGTGGGTTGTGGAGGATGCTGGGGGTGATAGGTGGGAGACGCACGGTGGGGTGTGGAGGATGCCGGGAGTAGTAGTTGGGAGACGCACGGTGGGGTGTGGAGGATGCCGGGAGTAGTAGTTGGGAGACGCACGGTGGGGTGTGGAGGATGCCGGGGGTAGTAGTTGGGAGATGCACGGTGGGGTGTGGAGGATGCCGGGAGTAGTAGTTGGGAGACGCACGGTGGGGTGTGGAGGATGCTGGGGGTAGTAGTTAAGAGATGCACGGTGGGGTGTGGAGGATGCCGGGGGTAGTAGTTGGGAGATGCACGGTGGGGTGTGGAGGATACTGGGGGTGATAGTTGGGAGACGCACGGTGGGGTGTGGAGGATGCGGGGGGTGATAGTTGGGAGACGCACGGTGGGGTGTGGAGGATGCGGGGGGTGATAGTTGGGAGATGCACGGTGGGGTGTGGAGGATGCTGGGGGTAGTAGTTGGAAGATGCACGGTGGGGTGTGGAGGATGCTGGGGGTAGTAGTTGGGAGATGCACGGTGGATGTGGAGGATGCCGGGGGTAGTAGTTGGGAGATGCGCGGTGGGGTGTGGAATTGCTGGGATTTCGGCCGCCGTCCTCGGATTTGAGCGGCGAGCTGCGGTGCAGACGCGCAGACAGGCCAGTGAATAGGGACTTTGGTGCTGGTTGGACAAGCGGCTGCTGCAGATCCCTATGGGACTGTTTATTTTGTTTGCACACTGAGCCGGGATCAGGGGATGACATTGTGTTTTCTTCCAGAGGGAGGCTGGGGAGGGTGTGGTGTGTGTGATCACTGAGCCATCCCTAACCGCCTTCCCTTACGGCTGCACAGGGGTTAATCCCAGGGAGACTGGCTCCTTCTCCTCCATAATAATGTCCGTCTGTGAGTCAGCTGGGCCTCAGTGATGCACACATCCCCGGCCTGAGCACCAAGATGGGGGGGGGGGCATCCGCGTTGTGATTACATAACGGGCCCTCAGATGGGGCCCTGTGCAGATCTGACCTGAGCATGCCGGCCTGTTTACCTACAGTGGTGACCTCATAATGGATATGGGGGATGGGCAGGCTCAGGGATACCACAGGCTGGGGGGGACACGGGTGCAGGAATGCAGAGATTATTAGAGGGGTGCAGGAATGCAGAGATTATTAGAGGGGTGCAGGAATGCAGAGATTACTAGAGGGGTGCAGGAATGCAGAGATTACTAGAGGGGTGCAGGAATGCAGAGATTACTAGAGGGGTGCAGGCATGCAGAGATTATTAGAGGGGTGCAGGCATGCAGAGATTATTAGAGGGGTGCAGGAATGCAGAGATTAATAGAGGGGTGCAGGCATGCAGAGATTAATAGAGGGGTGCAGGCATGCAGAGATTAATAGAGGGGTGCAGGCATGCAGAGATTAATAGAGGGGTGCAGGCATGCAGAGATTAATAGAGGGGTGCAGGCATGCAGAGATTAATAGAGGGGTGCAGGCATGCAGAGATTATTAGAGGGGTGCAGGCATGCAGAGATTATTAGAGGGGTGCAGGCATGCAGAGATTATTAGAGGGGTGCAGGCATGCAGAGATTATTAGAGGGGTGCAGGCATGCAGAGATTATTAGAGGGGTGCAGGCATGCAGAGATTATTAGAGGGGTGCAGGCATGCAGAGATTAATAGAGGGGTGCAGGCATGCAGAGATTAATAGAGGGGTGCAGGCATGCAGAGATTAATAGAGGGGCGCAGGCATGCAGAGATTAATAGAGGGGCGCAGGCATGCAGAGATTAATAGAGGGGCGCAGGCATGCAGAGATTAATAGAGGGGCGCAGGCATGCAGAGATTAATAGAGGGGCGCAGGCATGCAGAGATTAATAGAGGGGCGCAGGCATGCAGAGATTAATAGAGGGGCGCAGGCATGCAGAGATTAATAGAGGGGCGCAGGCATGCAGAGATTAATAGAGGGGCGCAGGCATGCAGAGATTAATAGAGGGGCGCAGGCATGCAGAGATTAATAGAGGGGCGCAGGCATGCAGAGATTAATAGAGGGGCGCAGGCATGCAGAGATTAATAGAGGGGCGCAGGCATGCAGAGATTAATAGAGGGGCGCAGGCATGCAGAGATTAATAGAGGGGCGCAGGCATGCAGAGATTAATAGAGGGGCGCAGGCATGCGGAGATTAATAGAGGGGCGCAGGCATGCGGAGATTAATAGAGGGGCGCAGGCATGCGGAGATTAATAGAGGGGCGCAGGCATGCGGAGATTAATAGAGGGGTGCAGGAACGCGGAGATTATTAGAGGCGCGCAGGCACGCGGAGATTAATAGAGGGGCGCAGGCACGCGGAGATTAATAGAGGGGCGCAGGAACGCGGAGATTATTAGAGGGGCGCAGAAACGCAGCGATTAATAGAGGGGTGCAGGAACGCAGCGATTAATAGAGGGGTGCAGGAACGCAGAGATTAATAGAGGGGTGCAGGAACGCAGAGATTAATAGAGGGGTGCAGGAATACAGAGATTAATAGAGGGGTGCAGGAATACAGAGATTGGTAGATAGAGAGGTGCACGAAAGCAGTGATTCTATATGCAGCAACCAGGGGGTGCAGGAGTGTAGTGGATCATATATACGTGTATAGATGAGGTCCAGAAACCACTGCGGGAAGGCAGTGGTTGGGTACATGTATAAAGGGGTCCCGGAAGACGGAGGTTAAGGGGTACAGGCAGTGGTTCTGGGGATCATGGATAATGGGGGTATTGATATGCAGTGGTTCATATATGCATCGATAATGGGGGTTCTGAAAAGCTGGGGTTCAGAGATGCATGAACACAGGAGGATACTAGAATCCAGAGACAAATAGGATGCGGCTACAGATGGTACTGGAATATGTGGTAGAAAAGCTGCAGAAAAGCAGGGGGTGCAGGCATGTGGGCTATTGGAAGTGCAAGGTATGCAGGGTATTGGAAGTGCAGGGGGTGCAGGGTACTGGAAGTGCAGGGGATGCAGGGTACTGGAAGTGCAGGGGATGCAGGGTACTGGAAGTGCAGGGGATGCAGGGTACTGGAAGTGCAGGGGATGCAGGGTACTGGAAGTGCAGGGGATGCAGGGTACTGGAAGTGCAGGGGATGCAGGGTATTGGCGCTGCAGGGCGTACAGGGTATTGGCGCTGCAGGGCGTGCAGGGTATTGGAAGTGCAGGGGATGCAGGGTACTGGATGTGCAGGGGTGTAGGGTATTTGAGTTGCAGGGCGTGCAAGGTATTGGAGGTGCAGGGGATGCAGGGTATTGGAGGTTTGGGGTATTGGAGGTGCAGGGAGTGTAGGGTACTGGAGGCGCAGGGGGTGCGGGGTATTGGAGGTGCAGGGGCTCTAGGGTATTGGAGGTGCAGGGGATGCAGGGTATTGGAGGTGCAGGGGATGCAGGGTATTGGAGGTGCAGGGGATGCAGGGTATTGGAGGTGCAGGGGATGCAGGGTACTGGAAGTGCAGGGGATGCAGGGTATTGGAGGTGCAGGGGATGCAGGGGTGCTGCAAGTGCAGGGAGTGTAGAGTACTGGAGGTGCATGGTTTTAGAGGCGCATGGGGTGTGGGGTATTGGTGGCTCAGGGGATGCAGGGTACTGGAAGTGCAGGGAGTGTGGGGTATTGGGGGTGCAGACATGCAGGGTATAGCAGGTCCAGAAGTCAGGCCAATAGGGGATCCCCCCCCAGACTGTATATTCTGCATGCACTGTATATGGGATGTATATATTGGACCTCTCAGGCCGCTGTGTGCGGATCGTTGCCCCCGCTGTGTGCGGATCGTTGCCCCCGCTGTGTGCGGATCGTTGCCCCCGCTGTGTGCGGATCGTTGCCCCCGCGGTGTGCGGATCGTTGCCGCCATCTACTGGCTGGATGGTACAGGAAGAGTTGGCGCTGTAGGATGGTCTGTATGTTTCCTCCACCATGGCGCTGACATTGGCTGTAGCGTTGTTGATAGCGGTGACATGGCAGCACAGGTAGTGGGCACCGCCTGCAGGGACCGTTGTCTGTATGTTGGATGCGGACAGGAAGCGCCCCGTCCCGGTCCTCATATCCTTGTAGGGAAGGATCTCCCATCCATTCACAGGTCAGGTCGTTGTATTTGTACCCTGCACACTAACCCTAGGGGCCCCATGTACACGGGGCGTTTGAAAAACTTTTCTGAATGATGGAAGCCGACTGCTGGAAAACGGAAGATAAAATTGTCAGTTTAGTCGCGTTTATGTGCGTTTGCGTTTAGAAGCGTTTTTAAAAGATAACCTCAGGAGACCTTCCAAATGTCCAGAATGCACTGAAAATAGTGAGTAATTAACTATTTCAGACATTTTGGGAGAAGCGGGGAGAGCAGGAGCGGGGAGAACAGGAGCGGGATGAGCAGGAGCGGGGAGAGCAGGAGCGGGGAGAGCAGGAGCGGGATGAGCAGGAGCGGGATGAGCAGGAGCGGGGAGAGCAGGAGCGGGGAGAGCAGGAGCTGGGAGAGCGGGGGGAGCGGGGAGAGCGGAAGCTGAGAGAGCAGGAGCGGGATGAGCAGGAGCGGGATGAGCAGGAGCGGGGAGAGCAGGAGCGGGGAGAGCAGAAGCGGGGAGAGCAGAAGCTGGGAGAGCGGGAACGGGGAGAGCGGGAGAGCGGAAGCTGGGAGAGCGGAAGCTGGGAGAGCGAGAGCGGGGAGAGCAGGAGCGGGGAGAGCGGAAGCTGGGAGAGCGGGAGCTGGGAGAGCGGAAGCTGGGAGAGCGGAAGCTGGGAGAGCAGAAGCGGGGAGAGCGGGAGCTGGGAGAGCGGGAGCTGGGAGAGCGGGAGCGGGGAGAGCGGGAGCGGGGAGAGCGGAAGCGGAGAGAGGGAGCGGGGAGAGCGGGAGCGGGGAGAGCGGAAGCTGGGAGAGCGGGAGCGGGGAGAGCAGGAGCGGGGAGAGCAGTATGTGATGAGATTTGCTGTCTTTTCTGGTTGTAGTCACTATGGATCCCATCATGAGGATAATGCAGCGCGTTCGTTCTACCATTGTTTGATTCATACAGAACCTGGAACTGACTGCGCTGGTGTCCCGGGTCCGTATGAACACATGGAGAACGCTTTGCATGCATTTCTGATGGTGAAAAAAGGCTCCAGACAGCATCTGGATATGGACCAGCCCATAAAAATGCTTCTAAACGCGCATAAATGTGTAACTTTGTAGAAGGAGAAGGAGTCATTTCCTCAGTCTCCCCTCCCCCAGTGATCAGACTGTACATTGTAACTTTGTAGAAGGAGGAGGAGGCATTTCCTCAGTCTCCCCTCCCTCAGTGATCAGACTGTACATTGTAACTTTGTAGAAGGAGGAGGAGGCATTTCCTCAGTTTCCCCTCCCCCAGTGATCAGACTGTACATTGTAACTTTGTAGAAGGAGGAGGCGTTTCCTCAGTCTCCCCTCCCCCAGTGATCAGACTGTACATTGTAACTTTGTAGAAGGAGGAGGAGTCGTTTACTCAGTCTCCCCTCCCCCAGTGATCAGACTGTATATTGTAACTTTGTAGAAGGAGGAGGAGAAATTTCCTAAGTCTCCCCTCCCCCACATTGTAACTCTGACAGGTGAGAAGCTGCAGCAGGGGCTGATCTGTGTCAGACATTTGTGAACACATCCTGGTGCCTGTGCAGTTCTTGGCTGGTTGTGTTCTCTGTGGGCAGGCATCCCAGTTGTAGATGGTGACCCCGGATGACCCCTGACCAGAGATGGCGCTGTCCTTGTGGGGAGCACAGAGTCCAGTCCTGGGATTAGTATGATTCCAGTCCTTCCTATGTCTGTCATCCCTGTTATCAGCGTTCCACATCATGTATGTTCTGCAATCATTTCTGTTCTGGCTTCATGGTGACTTGCTACAAACCAGCTGCTGGCTGAAATCAGGCTTAGGGCTCAAGTACACTGTAGCTGATCAACGGACGTTCAGGATCAGTTGTGCGTTTCTTTCAGCAGCCCCTGAACCCCCCCTAATGTTCTCCTAGGTGTCCGTGTACACATCGTCCTTTACAGGCGTTTTTTGAATGCACCAAAACTGCATTCAGGAGTAGATTTTATCGGCGTTTCAAATGCGGTTACTACGTTTAGAAGCGTTTAACTCTTCCATATCCAGATGCTGTCCGGAGCCTTTCTTCTTCATCAGAAATGCATGCAAAGCGTTCTCCGGGTGTTCATACGGACCCGGGACACCAGCGCAGTCAGTTCCAGGTGTTCATACGGACCCGGCACACCAGCGCAGTCAGTTCCAGGTGTTCCTATGGACCCGGCACACCAGCGCAGTCAGTTCCAGGTGTTCCTATGGACCCGGCACACCAGCGCAGTCAGTTCCAGGTGTTCATACGGACCCGGGACACCAGCGCAGTCAGTTCCAGGTTCTGTATGAAGGAAACAATGGAAGAACGAACGCGCTGCATTATACTCATGATGGGATCCATAGTGACTACAACCAGAAAAGACAGCAAATCTCATCACATACTGCTCTCTCTGCTTCTCCTCTCCCTGCTCCTGCTCCCTCTCTCCGCTTCTGCTCTCTCCGCTTCTGCTCCCTCTCCTTCTGCTCCCTCTCCTTCTGCTCCCTCTGCTTCTGCTCCCCCTGCTTCTGCTCCCCCTGCTTCTGCTCCCCCTGCTTCTGCTCCTGCTCTCCCTGCTCCTGCTCTCCCTGCTCCTGCTCTCCCTGCTCCTGCTCTCCCTGCTCTCCCCACTTCTGCTCTCCCTGCTCCTGCTCTCCCCGCCCCTGCTCTCCCTGCCCCTGCTCTCCCCGCTTCTGCTCTCCCTACTTCTGCTCTCTCTATTTCTCTCAAAATATCTGAAATAGTTCATTAATTACTCATTTTCAGTGCATTCTGGACATTTGGGAGGGTCTCCTGAATTTATGTTTTAAAAACGCTTCTAAACGCAAATGCGCATAAACGCGGCTAAACTGACATTTTGTAACCTACGTTTTCCAGCAGTCAGTTTCCAGAAGAGTTTTCCAAACGCCCCGTGTACACGAGCCCTTACTGGTCGAGTGCTTTCTCCAGAACTTTGGTGATCGACTTGAAAGCTATAGAAGGTCTCCAGTGTGCCCCCCGACACTTCCAGGGGGTTCAGCCACGGCCAATAATGGGGCAATGTGTGCAGTGCGGCAAAGATGTGGGAGGGGCTTCACATTCTCACCTAGGCACAGTGTACATGGTAACCTTACAGGTCAGTAGACCGAGTGCAACAAAAATCACCGCCCCCCCCACCAAAATCCCCCCTCCCCAGTATAGATCGCCCCTCTCCCACTGGTAACAATCCCCACCCCCCACCCCTAGTACAGATCTTCCCTAATATAGGTCTCTTCCTCCCTGCCATCCCCCCAGTATAGATCCTCTCCTGCAGCCCCTCAGTACAGATTCCCCCCCACACACACACACTACAAGTCTCCCCAAGTACAGATCTCCCTTCTCCCACTAGTAAAGATCACCCCCCAGTACAGATTTTACCTATTACAGGTCTCTCCCCCCCCCCAGTACAGATCTCCCTCAGTGCAGGTCTCTAACCCCCCAGTACAGAATTTACACACTATAGGTCTTGATCGTCCCCATTACAGGTTTCTTCTCCCCTGCCCCAGTACAAGTCCCCCCCCCCCCCCCAGTACAGATCTTCCCCATTACAGGTCTCTCCACCCCCCAGTACAGATCTTCCCCATTACATGTCTCTTCTCCCCCTTCCCCCATTACAGGTCTTCCCCCATTACAGGTCTCTTATTCCCCCTCCGCCCTCCCCCAGTACAGATCTCCCCTAGTACGTGTAAAGATTCCTCAGTACAGGTCACTACCCCCCCCCCCCGCTCCCCCAGTACAGATCTTTCCCAGTACAGGTCTCTTCCCCCCCCCCCCTTCCCCCAGTTATGATCTTCCCTAGTATAGGTCTTCTCCCTCAGTACAGATCCCTCTCCCCCCAATTCAAATATCCCACCAAGTACTAATCACCCCCAAGTAGGAATTCTCCTGCAAGTATAGATTCTCCCCCAAGTACAGGTCCTGCCCCTAAGTAGAACAACCCCCCCCAGTGCAGATCTTTTCCCAGATGTAAAGACTGCCCCCTACGGATCCCCCCAGTAAAGATCTTCCCAAGTACACTCAGTACAACCCCCCTCCACCCCCAGTACAGTTCTTCTCCCACATGTAAAGATTCCTCAGTACAGATCTCTACAACCCCCCCCCCCTCCCCCCCAGTACAGATCTTTCCCAGTACAAGTATCTTCCCCGCAGTACGGATCTTCCCCAGTACAGGTTTCTTCACCCCCTCCCCCAGTACAGATCTTCCCCATTACAGGTCTCTTCTCCCCTCCCCCAGTACAGATCTTCCCCATTACAGGTCTCATCTTCTCTGGTATAGGTCTCTCCCCCCCCCCCCCCAGTAAAGATTTTCCCTGGTACAGTTCTCCCCTCCCCCAGTACAAATATTCCCCAGTACAGGTCTCTTCTTCCCTGGTATAGGTCTCTCCCCCCCCCCCCCCCAGTAAAGATTTTCCCTGGTACAGTTCTCCCCTCCCCCAGTACAAATATTCCCCAGTACAGGTCTCTTCTTCTTCCCTGGTACAGGTATCTGCTATCCCCCTCCCCCCCATTACAGATCTTCCTTTCCATACAGGTCTCTTTCTCCCCCCCAGTGCAGATCTTCCCCAGTACAGGTTTCTTTTTTTCCCTCCCCCAGCACAGATCTTTGCTAGTACAGGTCTCTTCTCATGCCCCCCCCCCCCCAGTACTTATCCTCCCCCAAAGACAGATCTGTTCCCTTTTCCCCTCAGTACAGATCAGCCCCCCCCCCCAATACAAACCTACCACCAAGTACTAATCTCCCCCAAGTACAGGTCCTCATCAGTACAGATCTCCTCCCACATGTACAGTTTCCCCCGCCCCCCCCCCCCCCCAGTACTGATCTTCCCAAGTACAGGTCCTTCCCCTCAGTAAAATTCCCATCATCCCTCATCCATCCCTACCCCTCTCATCCATCCCTACCCCCTTTATATAACCCATCCTACCCCTCTCATCCATCCCTACCCCCCCTTCTGTTACCCATCCTACCCCTCTCATCCATCCCTACCCCCCCCCCCTTCTGTTGCCCATCCTACCCCTCTCATCCATCCCTACCCCCCCTTCTGTTACCCATCCTACCCCTCTCATCCATCCCTACCCCCTTTCTATAACCCATCCTACTCCTCTCATCCATCCCTACCCCCTTTCTATAACCAATCCTACCCCTCTCATCCATCCCTACCCCCCTTCTATTACCCATCCTACCCCTCTCATCCATCCCTACCCCCCCTTCTATTACCCATCCTACCCCTCTCATCCATCCCTACCCCCTTTATATAACCGATCCTACCCCTCTCATCCATCCCTACCCCTCCTATTACCCATCCTACCCCTCTCATCCATCCCTACCCCCCTTTCTATAACCCATCCTACCCCTCTCATCCATCCCTACCCCCTTTCTATAACCCATCCTACCCCTCTCATCCATCCCTACCCCCTTTATATAACCCATCCTACCCCTCTCATCCATCCCTACCCCCCCTTCTGTTACCCATCCTACCCCTCTCATCCATCCCTACCCCCCCCCCTTCTGTTGCCCATCCTACCCCTCTCATCCATCCCTACCCCCCTTCTATTACCCATCCTACCCCTCTCATCCATCCCTACCCCCTTTATATAACCGATCCTACCCCTCTCATCCATCCCTACCCCTCCTATTACCCATCCTACCCCTCTCATCCATCCCTACCCCCTTTCTATAACCCATCCTACCCCTCCCATCCATCCCTACCCCCTTTCTATAACCCATCCTACCCCTCTCATCCATCCCTACCCCCTTTCTATAACCCATCCTACCCCTCTCATCCATCCCTACCCCCTTTCTATAACCCATCCTACCCCTCTCATCCATCCCTACCCCCTTTCTATAACTCATCCTACCCCTCTCATCCATCCCTACCCCCTTTCTATAACCGATCCTACCCCTCTCATCCATCCCTACCCCCTTTCTATAACCCATCCTACCCCTCTCATCCATCCCTACCCC